>NC_143013.1:42200386-42477886 GCF_055824585.1 Amblyomma mixtum
TCAAAGCAGGGTGTGGCTGACGACAGCGGTAATTTGAAATCATACCTTCCGTGACGTCACGCTGAGTTTTTCTGCACTACTTTGGTGCACTGAGAAGAAGCGCAAAATTCAATCGTCGATTACGTCACTATTTTAAATGCTAGTGCGAAAACACTTGGCATGCTTTACCTACAACCTATATAGAATTGAATCCTTGAATATTGCGAAATTCTCAAAAAAGTGCTGCAGTTGCCCTTTAAAGGGCAACTGAAACGGTTTTAGAATTGAATAAGTTTAAAGTTGCCGAATATTGAAAATGTGCAGGTAAAGCCTGCGAAATCGTTTTGCTCTAGGATTTGAAATGGTGGCGTGATCGCCGAATAAAGGCGTCGTCGGCGTTCACCTTCTCTGAAGTGCACAGCGACGGGCAGAGGCCCCGATAATGACGTCACGTATGACGGCACTACGTTTCCAGCGAAGAAACGGTTATCCATGGAAGAAAACCGACGCCATCGAAGGGAAAGCTCACGATGCATTGTTTGGCGCCATCTGACGACGCACAGCAGCATGCAGGCGTAAGCAGCGCACATCTGAAATTTCGGCAACAATGACGTCACTGCCGAGTTTCCTCGCACTCCACCATCGTATTGAGGAGAAGCCTAAACATCGTCGCGGTTTTAATCGACGATTATGTCACCATTTTAAATGCTAGTGCAAAAACACTTTGCATGCTTTGCCTAGAAGCTTGATAGATTCTAGTTCTTGAATAACCTCGAATTCTCAAAAAACCGTTTCAGTTTCCCTTTAAGTCTGTGTGTTCGGTCAGTGCCTCAGGTTGACGGTTGGCGCTTCGTATCGAAATTGATTACAGAAACAATTACAGAGCGCAGTCCCGCTTTGTCTGACGAGGTAGTTAATCAATTGTCCGCCGAGGTAGTTCCACTGTTGATGCTGTTGGGCGCTGTATAGAGAAACTGAAATTTCGAAGCGAATTGTAAATTGTATTTGTTATCTAGTTTTGTTTTTAAATGGATTTGAGCGTGTACCGTTTTCTTTTTGTTCAATTTATGTATTTCCGCTTAGGTGGCAGTTCTGCTTCAAAAGTGCAGCTATAGGTCTTATGCTGCTCTTTAATGCGAAGTCATTATATGGCTCATCGGCAACGAAACCCGATGACGAGAAAAAGTGGCGTCCCAAAACCCGCGTGACCAGTCAGAGAAAAATGAATCATCTTCCGAAGGTGTTGGGAATTGAACCCAGGACTTTCACATTGGTAGGCCAGCACGCAACCCATAGGCCACAAAACCGCGCTCCTTCTTTGTGAACAAAGATGGACCTAGCGTACTCGCTGCCTTCGGACTGTATGCTAATGAGTTGGTGTGTCATTAGAAAGGAAGTGGAAAAAAGTAAACAAAAATGCGTTTGCATTAAAAGCACGTAACTAGGCTTAATTAAGTGCTCTCCTTAACTGTTTTCCCAAGTGGCCCTGCCGCCTGTGTTTTTTTATAGCAAGTCATTTACTCCTGCTTGGGTCGGAGAGGGCCCGCAGTTTGTGCAAATGATATAAATAAAGGCTTTTAAGGCCATCCTGCCAGGGATTACGTGCCATCTTTGATAACTTAAAGGTATTTCGGCACGTAGTTTAATTATCAGTGCCTCGACGTTCTTACTGCTCAGTACTCTATAAGTGCTGTCACGGTAGCCAAAAAGTGAACATTTTATGCTGTGTCTGCAGCGGAATGCCTTAGGACTAAGCCATGCCAGCGCATAGGCTGCGCGTATCTCAGGCGTTACACAGGCTGTTGATGAAGCATGAAACTCGCCTCCGTCGTGTTGTATCCCCTGGGTGGCACCGCCGAGCGTAGCTCCTCGATCTTGTAGCTGCCGGATAGGCTCCGTCGACTCTGGATGGTGGCGTAGTCGGAGCGCGTGCGCTTTTCAGTGACGTCGATGTAGCGCTGCTGCTGCTGCGCCGCCTCTCCGTAATTCTGTCTCTTCTCCGCTTCCAGGGCTGCGGGAGAACGCCAGAGGAGCGGCGATCAGGTGCGCTTCGGTTTCGGCCAGGTCACTCGTGAATACGTGGCATGCTCTAACTAGACTGGACGACTCATCCGGTAAGTAGCGAACGCAAAATATAGGTTTAGGAGCAAGTAAACAAACCTAAGCCTAAAGCTTGTTGACTATGCGCGCTTTCAGCTGGTCATGCTGTTAATGCGGTTACATGCACGCTATCTGACCTGCTTATCGTTATTTTCTTTCACAGGATTGACTTAGGAGGAAGCGATGACATCCAACGATGACTACTTACTTCCAGCTGGCAGGGATTGGTAGCGAAAGATCGTTGCGTATGCGCCCTTTATGCCTTTTTTTCCCGCTCTTATGCTCAGTTTGCTTATGGTTGTTGCTGCTGAACGTAGAAAAAAACACGCTGTGGACATGTCTCCCATGGTCCACTCGGTGCGACATCAATAAGCTGGTACCGCCCCGCACTCTTGTTCACGCCTACAGCCACAGTTCCTAGGCGGCTGCCTAGTGAAAGCAATTTTTACTGCTTTTTTAGAGACTGTCAGGAGACAGCCACCGATGCTCGCGTACAGATGATATTACGTACAGTTACGTTAGCAGCTTTAATTCCACTCCTTTGTTGTGACCCAGTTTCATTTGTTTAGTCGTTTAATTTATGCTGTCAGGGGCAGGTCTGTCTGATGTCCGGGGCAGTGCTTCCGAGCGCCTTACTTTTTTCGAGGTCCTTGTGCGCCTTGGTCTTTTTTATGCACACGCTGACTACCGTGATCACGACGAGAAAGGCGATGAAGAAGGACGCTGCTGGAACCAGCAGGGATGGGTCCTTGTAGAAGACCCAGTTCCGGTCCTGACCTGCGCCATGGCAACACATTTTATGAAAGATCGTCCGGTTCGGCTTTACGCAATGCGTATGACAGCTGCTATGTTTTGGCACTGATCAAAAACATCGATGGAAACACAGCTGTGATTGTTGTTTTGTTCTATATTGTAATTGCATATTATTACGCTCGTCCGCACATAGTTCTCTTCTTTTATCCAGAAATAGAGGTTGGGGGCGTGCGCAAACTGGGCATTTGTATCTGCATTAGGCGTGATATGGCGAACTTCCAGCGTTAAGAGAAAGGTGTATTGTTTACCCCATTTGGGTTGTTATTAGCAAAGCGTAGCACAAGTGTAGTTCTTGGTTCTAAAATACGTGCTGCGGCTTAAAGGATATCACGGCACGAAGTGCACGGTAAAATCCGAAATGACAACAGACCCAGGCAGGGACAGTAGATGCTCCGTCTATATCCGATGTCTCCTGCGTCCGTTTTTTGACGTTTTAGTTCTTGTGGTGCTGACAGGTTTTTGTCTCTGACAGGGATTTCTGGGCTCACCTTGGTTGGTAGTGTTTATGATGATGGCTTCGCTTCCACCCCCGCGTCCAAATTGATTGGAAGCGGTCAGGTACACCTTGTAGGTGGCGCCACCGTCAAGGTCGGTAAGCGTGTAGCTCGTGTCGTCCGATGCCACGACTGGGATATGGTGCCACGGTCCGGAGTTCTTCTTGTAGTGCAGTGTGTACCCTTGGGGAGAAATGAAGGACGCAGCACTGTTTAACTGATTACAAGTCGTGCTTTGTCACTGCGTGACGGTGAAGCCTGTGGCTTGACTGTCTTGCTTGTTTTCCTTTGTCATTAGGAATATCAATGCATTGGTCACCTTAGTGCCGGAGTTTTGCACTTTTACAACTCTCGTCAATTTGTGAAACCAAAAGATCAGTGGATGCTCAATAAAATGCCATAATCCGGTAACTACATACTGTGGAGCTGTAGATTTATGCTGGCTTTGCATAAAATATCACAGTACGGCAGATACAAAGCACCGTTTTGCGGTATCTGCCTATCACCAAAGAGCTTCCGAGAGTGTTGCTGGCGATTGCTGTTGGTACCAAATGTAACCTGAATACCATCGAAAGTCACAACGAAGGCAAGAGTTACTAGAACATAGCGATACAATGAAGGATATATACATTTTTAATAGTCCATGAGTTGGCTTGCTGCAATTTAAAAAGAATACGAGTGCACTACGTTATTGTCATCTCTGCCTGCCTCACTGTGATAATTATGATAAACATTTACGGATGCTGCTATTCTAGGTGCCTTCGTAGATCGCCGTACCTGTGACAGGAGCGGCGGTCGCCTTGGAGTGTGTCCACTTGACCTTGAAGGCGGAGTCCCTGCTTGAGATTAGAGTCAGAGCGGGTGGCAGGGGCACATCTGCGAGTAAAAGTAATTACCTTGTATTTAAGTTAGAAACAAAGGCACCCGCTTATTTTGCGGCTATACTTTCAAGCAACGTTCTTCGCGACCGGTAAAAAAAATGCATGAATGAAAACATGAATCACCGCACGGAACTATACTGCTGCGAAATATGCCTTCAGTATTTTATAATGGTAGTCGCTTGTTTAAGCAGCTTAAGTGGTGTTAAGTAAAAAAGTGAGCAGAAGAAGGGAGGGGGCCAAGTGATACGTCTGTTGGCGTCAAGGCTAGAAGGTGGTGTTTCAGGTACTTAGCGATGTAATTAATTGCAACCTTGTGCGGACAAGCGATGCGTTTGCAGTCAAAGAGCTCATGACGTTTGCATTGAACTCAAATGCCATAATGGAAATAGCGGCAGCGTGTCACAGACATGTTCCACTGTTGACCGACCTCCGTCCAGCGTGCGGACCAGCAGGGCCTCCGATGGCGGCCCGCTGCCGATGGCGTTGAAGGCCTTCACGATGACGCTGTACCGCGACGACTTGGTGAGGCCCACTAGCGTGACCTCCTGCGAGTTGTTGGCCACCGTCTCGACGGTCTTGAACGAGTACGGCTGGCTGGACTCGGCCGCCCGGTAGCCCACGTAGTAGCCCTTGAGCACGCCGTTCCACTGGTCTCTAGGCGGTGGCTGCGGATGCGGTGACGGAAGAGCGTTAGTTAATTTATTAAATGGATTTATTTAATCCGTTTCGCCGCGGATTTCTCATATATCTGACTATCTTTGGACGTTTCGCCTCCCAGAGTGACGCCAGGGTTGTGAGGGCACCATAGCACAAAGCTCTGTTTTTATTTTTTATACTTCGATTGGTTCTAGGGGCCGTTTGTTTCTATTAATTTCGCTTCCACTGAATAGCGTGGCCCAGAGAAAAAAAAAAGTTTTGATTTGATAGTCGTGAGTTGTACGCTTTTGCAGTTTACACTGCTGGGTCATTCAGGTGAACAGCACCTGAACCTTTCTCAATGAGGGTGAAATCGGCGGACCACCGTATCTGATAACAGTACCTTCCACGAAACGGCGATGGATGTAGGTCCTTTTGCGGCTGCCCAGACATCGGTCGGGGATCCTCCGGGCTCTGGACGTTAACAAAGAAACAGCTTTTTAGGAACTCAAAGTTTAGCCTTCATAAAAAAAAAAAAACAGACGGCAATGCAACAAGACAAGTACTTCACAGCGCATCATCGCGTACCCGTTCTTCCTGTTTGAATAGGACAAGCTGTCGGGCTAGTTGGTGTTGCATCGTTTGATTGTTTGGCTTTGTTTATCGCTATATGCTCAGATTCCAAGGTCTTCGTTTGTGAGGGAGCTAGCTAGCCGCAACGGATGACTTGGCGCAAGCCAGCTCAGCATTACATGAGCTTCGGGTGCGATACTCATTCAGTCGCGTAACCTCCCTCGACGCTCGTCCGCCTACGCTGCGCACAGCTTCGGTTCTGACCTGAAGGAAGCGCTCAGTTCGCCTAAGCAGCCTTCGAGACTCTGCCAGTTCTCGTACGCAACGATCCTGGAAGCCTTCGGAGAGGCAAGGCCGTGACCATCGTGTGACCAGGTGCAAGCTCGTCCGCAGCATCCCTGCGTATTCGGTCGTGCGGGCTCCGTAACGCCTCGCACGTAACGATGTTCGCTTTTGTGCGGGGGCTTTACGCGATGCATATTGCATGCGCGGCCCGCTGCTGCTGACTCACCTTCCTCGGCGGTCAGGAAGCGGACCGGGTCCGAAGGGGGACCCTGACCCACTTCGTTCTGGGCGGTCACGGTGAGCGAATAGGAGGCGCCCGGGTGCAGCTCGCTGATCGTGGCCGACGTCTGCGAGCTCGGCACGGCCTGCTCCATGAGGCGGTGCGCCCCGTCTGCCGAGGGAAGCGGAAGCCACGCACGCCTCTTTATGTGCATTAGAATAACGGCGACCAACAACACTCTTAAGAGACGTCCTTTTCGGAGAGCTCGAATTTGCATACAATGAATCTGTGAGCACGGACATATATCATTGAAGCATTGGGACCAGAGACACCGATGGGTGCGGCAGTTTGGTGGTAATGTGTCCTGGTCAATTAAACTGGGTGTGAGAACAACGAATGGTAATTCAACGTGTAAGTTCGCCGGTGTGATGCAACTCAGTCCTTGAGGGAGCCAAGGGAGACATGCTGTCTGCAATGCTGTCCTAGATTACGTGTCGTTTGCTTATCTTTCAAGGGTTGTGGAAGGAAGCAGGGGAGCAGTATGTCGCGTTACGGGCGTTCGCTACTGGCTTCCTTTGCGCGATATTTGGGAATAGCGTTTGCTCGTGCTTGATTGGGGTAGCTGTCCTTGTACACCACCTGGTTTTGGTCTTATGGCGCGCACTATGTCTAGAACTTTTCACACGAAATGATCATGGTTTCTCAGGTGCTTATGGCCGCAGCAGAGCTTCACGCGCGCAGGGGAGACTGGAACCTGTCTGTAGTAAAGCAGACGTTTGGGAAAGTTGGTGTTGATTCACAATGACGAAAATAGCGGACACTTTGACATAACACCAAGAACAAGAAGTATGCACCACCTTCTTGTTCTTTGTGTTATGTCAAAGTGTGCGCTATTTTTGTCATTATGGAGCCTATTCAGCCGTGCGCACGCGTGGAGGTAGATTTTAGATGTAATTAGCCAAAATGACTGCTTCTTCTCAATTCTTTACTTCACGGATAGTGCCCCTCTTTTGGCGCAGCCGGCTGATCGAGCTATTCGGTGGCTGTGTCAGTCATTGCCTGTTGTCAGTATTCTGTGCGGCAGTCGGTGTCAGTGTGGATGCTGGAGGAGAGCAAGTCTTATTTCATGCAACCACTGAATGTGCACAATGATCTGGTTGTTTCCGTAGCAGTATAAGCGGCGTAAGCTTATTTTTAAAGGGACACTGAGGAGAAATTGAAGTTGGCTTGTATCGACAGAATACCAGCTCCTGATTACAAAAACGCCACTCATACTGACAACAAAGCTCTTGTAACGTAGAAAAGAGCAAGAACCAAAATACAGGTATCGCCGCCACAGGCCAAACTCGCAAGTACAAGCGTCATGACGTCATATAACAAAACAGTGTTGCTGGAACCAATGGTTCTAGCAACGCTAGGACACGAGAAGCACAAATCACTGAGGCGCAGCCAATGCATGCGCAAATCTCCTTGACGTCGCCAGATGGCGCCACGTGCCGGGCAGCTACGCGCTCGCCTGAAGCATCGGGACCAATCAGCGCCTGCTCGCCGGCGTTAGGCGGGCTCCCGGTATTCCGCTAGCGGTATCAAGGTACACGGTATGCTAAAGGTGTCTATTTGCGAGAACTTCGTTGACGACTTCGAGAACGAGATCCATCGTAACGCTCGCAAAACGCCGGTGCAAACGTAAGCGAAGCGACTGTAGCGACGGCCGCAATAGCCGATAGATGCCTTCAACGTGCGGCCGGCGGTAGCTTTCTTTTCGGCTGCTGCTAGGCCGCACTGCTGGCAGCCAGAAATCACGGAGTCTGCATCACGTCATGTTTCACGTCACTTAGTCCTCTGTCGTCATAGCCGAATCCCAAGTTTGAATCACAGCGGCGGGAAAAACCTTTTCAACTTCGAATCCAAATTTCTTAGAAATAAATGCATTTTTCGCTGCCGGCCAAGTGGCAACAAAGCCATGACATGCCGAACTATCGGATTTTGCTATAAAAATATATTAATAGTGCTCTCCTCAGTGTCCCTTTAAGTTGTCTCCTGTGTGTTCTTGACTAACGCATGTAAATGTGTGTTTTATCCGTACTGTTTCGCCTGTAAGTTCGCTGTAAATTTGTACTGCTGTGCGTATTTAAGCTCAGCTCAGGCAGGAACACATCTAAAACGAGCGATTCACACACTTGTACCTTCCGCTACCTGCCTATTGGTAGTTTCATCCCAGAGCTGTTTGCAACAACGCCGAACGTTCATGCAAAGCACTGCACCTTTTGTAATACAAAAAGAAGCGGGACATGCCTCTGTCCCTCCAGTAGTGGACGATGTAGTTGCTGATGGGGCTGTTTCCGCTGTACGGCTCCGACCATATGACGTTCACCTTGCGGCTCCAGACTTCCAGGATACGAAGGTCCAGCGGTTGAGCCGGTACTTCTGTAATGGGCGCGGTGAAATTGAAGACAGAAGACGATCGTTAGCCCGCGCTGCGTAGTTCACGCGGGCGAGCAGGAAAGCGGCTCACCGACGACGAGAAGCTTGATGTTCCTCTCGTCGCTACCGTACTCGTTCTTGGCGACGCAGGTGTAGAGTGCCGCGTCGCTCCTGTCTGTCGTCGGAATCACCAGCTCTGAGGTCACGCCGTTCTCCGTGTTCGACTCGAACTTTTCGTACCTGCACACGGTTCATGTTTTGGCATTCGCGAGAGAACGTCAGAAACAGGCTTAACCTTGTCACTGGAGCGAATATGAGCCGCTTCTTGTCCTGCGACCAGGTCACCTCCAGCGGGGAATCCCCGATGGCCTGGCACTGCAGGGTGGCCCCCTCTCCGCGGCGAACCGTCTGCACCGTGAACTTCTCCTCGAACCGGGCCGGCACTTCATGAAAGAAAACATGCTCATAGTTACAATGTACCAGAGTATGTTTGTTTCATTTTGAAAAATTTATTCCCGCTCTATTTGGGAAAACCAGTGCCAACAAATGGGCGGTAAGCAACGGTCAATCAAATGATTATTTCAGTCAATGCATCCTCGCCGTTATACTGCTAAACTTAACTTTGAAGAGGCTTTTTCTATGGCAAAGTGGCTGGCAGTATTTATGGCTGAGTATTTGTTTTCTTTTCAAACAGGGAGCGTAGCCTTCTATCAAACCATTACTCCGGGTTTACGTCAGTGGCCACATTGAATCTGAAAACAAAAAGGCGAATCAAAATAAAAGCGTCTTGACGGTTAAATAGCGAATGGCACCAGGGTCGGAATACGAAAGCCACGGAGACACGGTTTACCGTTTTTCATTTTATTACCAATCACTCTGACTGTGACCTCCTTCTCGAGACGCTCCCCGTGGCTGTTTGACGCAATGCACACGTATCTCCCGCCGTCAGCCTTTGTGGCGTTCTGAATACGTAGCGTTCCATTCGTGGTACCAGAGACGACGACTGTACGGCCTGAGAGAGCACCTGGAAATTAGCATTCGTCATTTAGTCGTGTCTATGGTTGTGTACTCACCAGTAGTTACCGCGCTTACGTTTTTCCCACGACACTGTGGGCTCGGGATAGCCGTGGCTCTGGCATCCAATTTCGAGTTTGTCACCCAGCAGCACGACGCCACTGCTGGGCTCGATAGTCCATGCCGGCGGTGCTTGACACATGTGAGAACAATAAGAAAGGTGTATATTCAGCTGCGAACGTTCACATAATTACACAGCGCCTGTTTAGAATGCAGCTTGTAACCCTTTGCTATTTGGCAGTTCAGGAACCTGAATAGTACCGCTTGGAAAATTCTTCGTTTATTCTATGGCGAATGTACAAGATTAGATATTTTTTGACTGACTTTGGCAAACATGCGTCGAAGTTGTGTTGTAGTTGTTAACATTTAGCGCTCATCCGTGTGTGTGTCATCCTTTTGTAACTGTCTCATTTCGCCCTGTTCATCTGAGTGTCATAGAAACACGCCCAAGTTTCTGTACTAGCGATTTGTTTTGTCTTACCAACGTTTCTGTAGGCGTGTAAATGCTGTTTTCATTGTCTTTCTTCCCAGTGGTACAAGGGGAAGTTGTAGTTTCTCTTTAAAGAAGTATTTTGCTTGAAAGTTACGTTACACTAATTAATTCTGTCCTGTTTCTGTGTGCCTGTAGGTTGTTTTCTCAGCTGCTGTTTTTTTTTTCTTACATCGCTGAATCGGAAGTAAGCAAAAGACGAACTTTTCTTAAGAAGCCACTCTTTGGTACTCTGTGGTTTCTTTACAAGAAGCTAAGTACATAACATTCGTAATGTATACGCTAAATGTCCCGCATGACCCATAATAATGAGCACTGGTTACAACAAACCAACATAGGGTTTTTTAGTGCATAGTATGTTTGGTCACATAGTGATGCCCACGTTTCAGCATTCATCTCAACGCGCAAGCTAACTCCGCCCTGGTTACTTTTGTGGCTCATGTGCCTTTATTGCAAGCTTATCTTGTTGTTTTGAAACCAAAGAGAGATTTAATCTGAAAAAAAAAAAAAAAAGTGCCTGTTATAGCTACCAGTCTGGTCCTCAATGCGCGCAAATTGCAAGCTGCTAGCGGCGACTTGATAATGGGCCTATCTAATATAAGATGTATTTTTAATTATTGGATAAGCAAAACTTTAAAATAATCTTATCTTTACTCGTTCCTTAATGTCTGGCGAAAAGCGGCCATTCAAGGGTTTGCTATTATATTTATTCTTGTGCAAGTTTTCCGGCATAAATTCTCCAGAATTTTCGCATGTTAATGCTAGTGATAAAACATAAAAGTTACCACAACAGTAGTATCCCATGTACGGTCCCTATGTACGCTGTATTTCAAACTCGTTAAATATTTAGCGCTTTTTGTCGTTTACTTCATCGGGGGCTCAGAAATAAAACAACGCATTAGGCAAATTAGACTCGAATCGCGCCCATAAGGCTGTACACTTTATCATAGTTAGGCATGTCTACCGTGGGATTCTTTTTATTTCACCCGTTATTGCTGCCGACACTTGATTAGCGTTGATGAGTGCATCGTCTGACACAAAGCAAATATCGTGAGAAGGTAACTATAATATTTACCGTTTACTATAAGTTCTGAAGTGTGCTTTGTAGCTCCGCCTCTGTTCATGGCGATGCATGTGTAGTTGCCAGTGTGACTTTTGCGTAGCTTCTCGATCACAAGGATGCTGTAATCCTGCGCATTTTCTGTCGACACTGTGCCGTCTTCGGGCAGCTTGTGATTGTTCTTCATCCATTTGAATGTAAAAGGAGGGCTTCCAGTCACAGAGCAAAAAGCACGGAATTTGGCTCCTTCTTTAAGGTTCTTGGGAAATACCATGGGCTGAATTTCTGGTGGTCCTGCAATAACGAAAAAGTAGCAGTGTTACTGAGCTGCCGACTCTTCTTGTATAGCAGTTTGAGTTGTTCATCATGAAGCTTACCTGCTGCAAGGACGCCTTGAAAATATCGGTGTAAGAATAATAATAGAAACGCTTCAGGATGCACGGCCACCATGCTGAACGCCTGGCGAAAAATAATGCGATCTGAGCTTTTAGTTGCTTGCTGACGCCGTAGTGCGCGCTACGAACTTGCTGCCATCTGTTGGCTGATACCTGAAGCGATGGGGGCTTGCAGAACTGACATGCCGCGCTAATTTTCCGGCATTTCTCGTAGACAACGGCGCTGCAGGACATCAGGCAGACTGAACGTTGTAGGCAACTGTTTCTCGATGTTGATAGAAAACGACTGTCTTCATTTAACCGCTGCGAATTTCCACGAAAAAGACACGGCGTTACAGGCATAAAACCGTTTTAAGCGCGCGCAGTGAGGGTCTAAAAAACTGTACCGGGAAATTGGGGCACTTTTAAACTACAGTGCATCCTCGAGCTGAAGGTAGTTTCGTAAACCGTTTGTGCAGTGGAAGTGAGCGCTCAGCGATTAACTTGAGGAAAAGAAATGTGGTCGTGCATTTGCGTGGACGGAACGGCGTCGCGATGGAAGGTAAAATACTGCGTTTGTTCTTCCAAACAACTCGTTAAGTTTCGCCGATTTTGAAGAGCCAGGAAAAAGATTGACTCTGCGCGGGAACCAGCTCGAACGTCGTTGCGGGGCTAGGCTTTACCCTCACTATCGTGGCGCGAAACACGAGCCTAACACACGTCTGAGTCGACGGCATATCTTTCGACAAGTCCAAAACGTGAAAAGGGCGTTTGTTTGGAGACACTTGACGTTGTGGTGTTGGTATTTATGGACTGGGCTTCGCGTAATTCATGTAGGGGCATTTTTCAGTGCTGCTTGTCTTAAGTGGCAAAAACTGCGCCACTTTTGTTCTTTTTTGTGTATCCCGTCTTGCAGTCTACTTTCTATGTATGCGGTTTGTTTTGACTGCAAGATTTCGGGGCCCTGTTTCTTTTTTTTTTCATTCTTCTAGTACTCTCCGTGCTTTACATCAGGCACTGCTGTTAGTATGATTTGTTGGTAGTCCAGTTTGCCTGTGGTGAAGATTGATCCGGCCGCAGATGCATTCTATGCAGGCGTGTTACCAGTAACAGATATGGTTATGGTCTTCTCCAGTGAACTCCCGACGTCATTGCTGGCGCTACAGGAGTAGCTTCCCTGGTCTCCTTTTTGGATGTTCCTGAGCTGAAGGCTACCGTGGGGTGTCACGTTGAGCGTCTTTGTTTTTTGCCCTGCCGTAAGAAAATGATTCGGCGTTAGCATGTCTCGAACGTATATAAACCGGCTGCATAGACGCTTACCGCTCGACTGCCTCCAGGTAGTTCGTGGGGCTGGCTGCCCGGAAGCCTTGCAAGGTATTGTCAGATTGGAGCCTTTGGCAACGCGTTGATCTCTGGGCTCCGTTGTCCAACTAGGTGGAACTGCGAGAGGAAAATTGTTTTTTTTTTCTTTTTTGTAAGGGGAACAGTGCTCCACACTTATTTTCAACTAGTGTTGCCCTAAGCCCGCGTTCGCACGCTCATTTGAAACCAGCAAAATTCAAACAAAAATATTATTGCGGGTATCACCGCGTGATGAACCCCTCTCACATTACAACAGAGTAGGCGGCGATTGCTTTCTTTTACGTTTTGAGCCATCCTTCATCCAAGCATTACTATACATTTAGATATCCCGCAAAGATACGGCTAACAGCCGCGGTGCTGCCATTGAGCGCGTCAGTGAGAGCCGCACACAGTTATTGGCCGTAACGACATCGCAACAATG
The DNA here is from genome assembly GCF_055824585.1 of Amblyomma mixtum. Taxonomy (NCBI): domain Eukaryota; kingdom Metazoa; phylum Arthropoda; class Arachnida; order Ixodida; family Ixodidae; genus Amblyomma; species Amblyomma mixtum. The sequence continues at coordinate 42,213,573 of NC_143013.1, forward strand.
CATCAATGCGTCAACTAATGCAGAATTCGGGAAGAACGTTGAAGAGCCATGAAAAATGTCTTAACATGCTAGCCATGAAGTTTAATCGTCTGCGGGTCGTTCGTGCGAAAGTAACATTACATGCCGCGAAGGTGAGCTACAGAAATATAAGAAATATTGCATTACAAATCGGAGCTGTAAACAGTGTCATGGATTCTATTTGTAGTGCATTTTTTTTGTGTCGTTTGCTTATTCCAACGGCGGGTGAACTCTAAACCGACCCTGAACAAATTCCTTTGAGCTGTTGGTCAGAACAAATGTCAAACTAATTTTTTTCTTCTGATTTCTTATCGCTGCAGTTTTCTGTTTTTAATCTTAAGTTCTTAATCTTGCATCAGCCCTACCGAAGTACGTTAACTTGTTCATATCAGTGGCTCACGGTCAGTAGTTACCAAGAAATCGATAAAAGTGTACACCGCCGACAGTGAAACTTCCCAACCTGTTTAACTGCTCTGTAAACAAGAGATTTAGTAGAGTAACTACCTTACCGTATATTATTAGAGGAGCAGTGTACGATCCACTAGACGTCGGTGAGAGGACATGACAGGTGTAGTTTCCTGTGTGCGAAGGCTTCGCAGGGCCAAGGATTATCGTTGACAGGTCAGCTTGTGTCTTGATCTGGATGTTCTCATCGGCGGGCAGTAACTTGTCGTCTTTCATCCACTTGAATGACAGGGGAGTTTGCACGGTGCTTGTGTAGCACACGATTTTCACGGTGTCTCCGAGCATCACTTTGTCCGGTATGTAAAACGGCACCACCTTGATCTTTTCTGCAGGTAGTGTTGTAACTGCTTAGTAAAAGTTCGGGATTGGTGAACGTGCATTGAAACGATGTCAGCAACTTACCAGTAAGTATTGAACTAAGCATGGTAGAGATGATTATCAGCGTTGGTACAAGCTTCATCTTCAAGGCTTGTGTGGTGTGTGTGCCGGAATATGTCTCGGATCAGGATACAGCGATAGGTCCCTAACGCCCTCTGTCTCGCGGTGAAGGAAATGCGGCTCTGCGCTACAGACTACCATGGTTGCAGACAGACAAAATTAACTGTAAACGCAAATTACAGCGTTCTGTGCCCCCTGTACCTAGGCCATAGCCCGAAACTCTCAATGTTTTCGTCTCTCTTTTTTTGCAATTGCCTTTTTTTCTTACCGTATACTCTAAGGAAAAAGCTTTCATGTATGTCGGCACCAAAACGATTTGAAGCGGTGCAGGAGTACGTTCCAGCGTCCATTTTGGTAGACCGCGTGATTTGTAGCGTCGCTTTTCCTTGTCCCTGCTTTTTCGCCGGTGAGTTTCCTGCACAAGAGATAGAAGCGGGACGAGTTATTGTTATCTTGTAGTGCTGATATTAGTTTTCTTGTGGTGGCGAGCAGAACATATGATATTTAATCTGATACAGTGATCGTATTCATCTTCTTAGAAAACAGCGCAGAAAGGACAGGTACGACACAAAATTGGACGGGACGAAGCAAAACTGGATGGTACAGGCGCTAACTTGCAACTTTATTTTAGAAAAGCCACCTCGTCAAATGGTACCCATTATAAGTAGAAGTGTTTCCTTCGTGTTTAATTCTACTTGTGACGTTAGAAGCGAGATGTTAAACAAAACTGTTACCATGACCTCTCACAGTTTCATACGTAAACTCGCTTGCGACGAAAAAATGGAAAAGCTTATGTTGTCGTTGTTTTGCCTCTTACCGCCATCTTTTTGCAGTGTCACTTCAGGCACAGGGTTTCCTGATGCGGCACAGCTCACAGACACGTTATTTCCTTCCGTGATCAGTACATCCTTTGGTCGCTGCGTCCATCTGGGGACCGCTGAAGACGAAAGAACGCAAATGTATTATCGTCTTTCATTATGACAGTACTCTTCAACAACAACAACAACAAAAGGTGGTTAATGCGGGAACAGACAGCGGTATTCAGCTACAGGTTAGTGTGGTGTCTTTATTGCACGTCAGCACTATGTGAGGTTTGTTCCTTTTTTGACTAATCGGAGTTCTTTAGGTACTGTTTTCCACTTTAATGCAAATGTTGGCATAATAAATGAGGTTCTCGCTGGCGTTCTCTGACGTGTGTCGTGATATTATTCAAACGGTTAGCTCTACCTCGGCAGTGTAGAATGCTTTCTTTGGCGAAGTTTATTTTCATCAGAAAAGTTAAAAAATGACTTTCGGAGTGCGAATGATAGGAGCCACGGTTGTTCTTACCGTAAACTGCAAGGGAAGCAGTGAACGTGTCAGACTTGCCCTTCGACGTCGCGGTGCAGCTGTAGTTGCCACTATCCTCTTGGCGGGACGGGTCAATGGTGATCATGGAGAAGTCGGTGTCAGTTCTCGTCTTGATTCTGCCTTGTGGGTCGTCGCCGAGAGTCTTCCCATCCTTCGCCCACCGGAAGCGCGTTGCTTCGGAAACCTTCAGGAGGGAACACGCTGCACTAACCCTCGACCCTTCGACGATGTTGGGCGGAAAGGAGAACGGTTGCACTTCCACAGCCGTCCCGGGTCCTGATAACGTAGTAAAGCGAAGACATTACGTCGAGCTCAAGACAGATCAACTACATGGGCAAGCATTCTTTCAAACTTGTGTTCTGGGGCGATAGGTATGCTGTGCGACACTTACCAAAACTTAGGAGGAGCAGTACGAAAAACGATAGTCCCACTGCCGTGGAAGATTGTGCTTGGCTGCTGGTGGCACTGTTGTTCGGCGGATCCATCTTGGTCGAACGAGCTGGCCAGCTTTCAACTACCACGCTCTCGGCAGCCTCACTTAGTCTCTTCTGAAGCTTACCACTCACCAGTGTAAACAGCCCCGATGATGTGTTGAAAAGGCTGCGGCTTGTCGTCGCTTCTGTCGGTCGTACGGTCCCGTGGCGCCCTCGATGATCGTTTTGGCCAAGTAGCTGTGCTTGTCGCTCCTAAGGCTCGAAATACGTACGCATATTTCGGCAAGATAATATACGTTGGCAGCATTTGTTCTATTATGTGTAAAAACTGTATTTTTCCATTTTAGAAACAGCTCGATTCCTTGTTTCTTGCCTGATATGCTGGGTGTACCACATAACGCGGATTGCTGGGTGAACAAAGAGCTACAAGTTGTACGCGGACAAAAACGGCGTACAGGTAACGAACGTGGAATTTCTTTCGCTGTTCTTGAGGCTTAGGTCGAAGTAGTATCAAAATTAAAATTGCTGGTGAGTACTTAATGCTTTTTTCGGCTTCTCTCACCATAAATGGAGATCGTAATAGCCTTGGCTATTGCTTCGGCAACCTCATTGTCGGCACTGCATTCGTATGATCCAGCGTCCAATTTGGAGGCGTTCCTTATCTGCAGCTCGTTCTTTCCGGACGCCACAGTTTCTTTATCGTGACCTGAAAAGAAAAGCGGTTACATTATCACATTTTCTTTAGTTCGCGCTCTGTATTACGTCACAACTTCATAGCAAATGTGCTTTCGGAGAGCAGTGGCGGCAACTTATTTTTTTCTTGCAATTTCACAATTTGCCTTAATGCGAGGAAGAAAGCGCTGCTGGTAATTTAATTCTGCTGTATCTTTCTTTTTTATGAGTCACAGAGCACAAAGTTAATTCCTTTATTTAAATTGTTTTTTTTTTCCTTTTTTCACATTTTCGTGGAAAAGTTATTGCCGCCTGTCTTCACCAGTGCTACTGATCTTTCCTTTTATGACGAGTGAAGATGTGTAATCTGTCGCATTACGCTGCGGTTTGTCGTCGTGTTCACCTGCAGACGTCGCCTGTCGCAACGCTTGATACTTGAAACTGAACCCTTGTACATCTAAGTTCTGCATGTGTGTAGTCGAAGTGCGTATCCTAGCGTAGGATTTCAGAAGTGATGTTCAGAAAGGTAGCCACTGTACCGTTTCTGTCGCAGAACTTCCATTTGACAATAGGCGTGGGGTTTCCTGCCGCTTCGCAGGGATGCGTTGCGTTGCCTCCTCGATGCAATTTGATGTCGCTTGGCTCGACGACCCACTTGGGCGGAGCTGCATGATAACAAAGGCTGTGCTGTCATGGACGTCAGAGCGCATTTTGCGTATTTATGGTGAACAGACAGGAAGTTATCTTTAAGGGGCGATATTTTATTTGAGCTGTGATGTTAAACCTCGGTCACATAAAAAGGGAAGTACAGTATCGCGCTCTGGTAACTGTCAGGCACTTTAGGGGCCATGACAGGGCGCCATTACGAAAACAAAAGGCAAGAATGATTCAGGGAAGCAGCCGTATTTATCAAAATAGGCATTTGGGCGAGAACAAATTAAATAAGCTTTTTTCTTTTTAGCCATCGCGGTGGCTCAGTGGTTATGGCGCTCGGCTGCTGACCGAAATGACGCGGGTTTGATCCTAGCCGTGGCGGCCGAATTTCGGTGGAGGCAAAATTTTAGAGGCCCGTGTACTGTACGATGTCAGTGCATGTGAAAGAACCTCAGATTACCGAAATTTCCAGAGCCCTTCACTACAGCGTCCCTCATAGCCTGAGTCCCTTTGGGACGTTCAACCCCGATCAACCATGTAACCATACATGAGGGTTTTTGCGCGACTAAGATGCACACTCGTCAGTTTCTTCCGAAGGGGTAACTTCGTATGCCGTGATTCGCCTCTACAGTCCTGCACCGTTCAGCGTTCACCACAACCACATACAACTTGAGCGAAAACAACGCCAACATCAAACTCAGCTGATGCAGCAGGAAGTTGTTAAGCGTAATTTTGTAAATTGTTGACTTAGGCGCCGTTCACTTGTGACGGCATTGAAATTATGGTATTGGACCGGAAGTAGATAAAAAAATAATTGGAAGCGGTGGGCAGAAAACTCTGGATTGTGCGTTTCCCTCCGGTCTTGTCAGTATTGTCCGTCTACTAGCGTCGCATTTGGCACCGTACTAGTTAAAAAGAGCAAACAGTATGCAAAACGGGACACTTACCTAGGATATTGAGCTGCTGCGAATGGGTGCCAACCTCCTGCCCCAAGTTTCCTACGCAAGTATAGTTTCCGCTGTCCTGCCTGGTGGTAGGGCCAACGACAAGCGTACTGAACAGGGAATGGTGCACTATCTTCACCTTGGAGCTTGTGACGAGTTCCTTCCCGTCTTTAAGCCACCGAAAATTCACATTGCTTATGCTGCTGATCGTGGTGCATGTTATAGTGACCGTGTTTCCAACAACAACCTTGCTGGGGAAAAAGAATGGTTGGAGCCGTAGAGAACCTGTAAGGATGAAAACAATTAGTACAACGGCATTCACCTCGAAAGGAAACACATTGGCCTGTTCGAAACCTATCGTGAAATCAAGAAGGCAAAAAGGGCAAGGCAGACACGACGTTGGCAGTGAAGCCGCGTTAAGAACTTACCTTGAGAATCTCGAGAACTGTGGTGTTGTCGGGACGATGCTTGCACGGCTAGGAAAATGACTCCAAAGAAATAAATCATCGGCACTGGTGTCCAAGCGCGCATCGTCCGTTCGTGGCCTAAAGCGGGCACTGTTGATGGCTGTGTTTGGCAGATGCAACGTTCGTAGAACGGTGTAATCGAAGGTTCTGGCGCCATCTCTGAGCTGGTAATGGCATGAACAGCAATTGCGCGGATGTTCGCGGGATATCGGAGGATATTTGAAGGTGCAGGTTGAAAATAGGCTTTGATTTGTAGTCAGTAAGGTGACGTACATAGGAATAGGTTGCAGCGGATAGCTCTGTAAACGCTTACCATATACAATCACTCGAAACCGCTTAAGGATCGGCTGGGTAAGCGCGTTGTCGGCTTTGCAGACGTAGGAACCGGAGTGCTGTCTAGTCGACTTCTTAATCTCAAATATGTTAGATGACACAGGCCGATCTTCGCCTGCAAAATGCCAAAAAAAGGTGCATAATTTTCCCCACTGCCTTCTTCCATTGTGTGATACTACATAAGCAAGGCCTCAAGCGGGAGTGACTTTTTTAATTGTTATTTTTCACTTTTGGGAACCGCTTACTTGAAATAACCTTATCCAAAATATATCCGGCATTCTAACTGCATCGTTAACTTCAGTCGTGAGCGACTCTGGGTACAGGAAAACAGACAGGTGAATTATTTAACTATAAAGTTAATTATGCGAGACCAGCCAGCCTTATTCGCACTTCTCCTAAAGTTAAGTGTATTGCAATCAAAATGTCCTGTGTTTCGATTCACTTAACACCGAACAGTACCTTACGCCTCTAGTATTCTGATAATACAATGCTTTAGAATGTGCACCGTTTATAGAGAAGGGAATTCTGAATAGTCGGACTCTGAAATGCTAACGTGTGTCGTGCCTTTCGAATGAGTTTGTAAGCTTATTTATATTTCACGTTTACTATAGAAAAAATGTCCTGGTTACAGGCTGCCTAAGGGAACAACGCGTATGTTGTGTCATTAAGTCGCACTTTTGTGTGCTCGAACATGTTCTGCCTTACCTTCTTTTATGACTGTCACAACGGGCTCTGGCCTTCCTTTCGCTCGACAAGGAATAGTCAGATTAGTTCCCTCCATTGCTCTGATAATGTCTTCAGGCTGTTCAACCCACTTAGGTGGAACTAAAGAAATAAAGAAGAATATTACACGATTGTAATACGCATGCTCCAATCTCTCTAATAAGGACAAAGGGTATCATCTTACCGAGAACATGAAGCGCATCGGAGAAGGAGTCCTTCTTTCCATTGTAAATACCGTGGCAGGTGTAATTGCCGCTGTCGGCCTCATCAAGCGGCCCAACAATTAAGGAAGAAAGTTCGGGAAATGTTCTGAGCCTAATCTTGCTGCTTTCGGCGACACGCTTGTTATCTTTGAACCATCGGTATTGGACGCCAGATATTGCCGTTGTAGTTGTGCAAAGCACTGTGACCGTCTTGCCTTCGACAGCATCGGTGGGAAAGCGGAAAGGCTGGAGTTTGAACTCTGTAAACAGGAAAGCTCTCAGTTATGGCCTGCAATTAGTTGTCACTCACACAGCGATGAAACATAATCGCTACTGACAACAGGGATGCATTGTAAAAGAGGGCCTGCCCGCTCTCTGTCGTCTCTCAAGTGAATTTAACCCTTACACATAAGTTTTCCCGCAGAGCAAACCAAAAACAGGTGCCTCATTTCTGATTTATAACTCCGATAATGTGATCGGCTATTTAAGTAATAAGTTTTCCCTAATTCACAATGTCGGTCTGGCTGTTTTGGCTATTCTAGGTTTCCTTTTTCAGTCATATATCTTGATCTTGCGACGAATTTCGCGTTTATCTTGACACTTTTGAAACATTTTAACACGTTGAAGAGTTGTCGAAACCAGTTGTTCACGTTCTTGAATACACTGAGCCCAGCTTGCTGTGTGCTTATTTCTTGCTACGCATGCAGTTAATATGGTATACTTCACCTTCTAGAGCTACTCATGGTGTCAGCTACTCATCCCAGAGTAACACCTATTATTTTCTGTTTGGGGGCCAAGAAAATTTCGAAGTCATGAAGAAAAGTAAGCGCTAACTGCCTGAGTCGACTATGGACTGAATTCGAAGCGTCCAAAACTCAGTTGATGGCCCGACGTTGTCACCAGAGTTTGGGACAAAGCTGTTGCACTTACCTACTGTTCCAGACCGCACAAAGGCAGACAGAGCGACCAGAAGACTCGGCAGAAAAGCTCTCAGCGAGGCCATGACTTTTCCAGTGTCGATTCTTGAACGCTCGCTATTCACGAAAGCGAACGATCCGTTGGCCTTCGGGAAGGCGTTCTGTGTTCCACGAAAAAAAACATGTCGGCTCACAGTGGTTCAGGCCGAACCACTTACTAGAGTCGCCATCTGTGGTGCAACCTCGGAAGGACGCCATTACCCTGCGCTTGGAATGGCGAATTTAAAGCGCGGCAAACCACCTCGAATGCTTTAGAAAGTCGTTGAAGTTGCAGTTGCGCGCGCAGTGAAATATTGATGTGCTTGTGGCATTTTTTGTCATACCATAAACGGATACTCGAACTTCCTTAGCAAGGGGCTCCCGCAGGCCGTTGTCCGCGATGCACTTGTAGCTGCCGGAGTCTGTTTTCGATGCCTTAATGAACTCGAATTTCGAGCCTGACGTTTGAAGCAGGACACCTGAAAGTGAAGGAAACGTTAACTTCATAGGCAAGGAAAATGGTGACAAGGAAAGCAAGAAACTACCTCCTGAGAACTCCTAGGTAACCAGTTAGTGGCAACAATAGGTGCGGCCCCGCCCACTTTCCTTGATTAATGCATCTCACTCCGTGATTCATCTCAGAGCGAGCACAGATTGCACGTAACAATCGTGCACTCACAACACATGTCTCCTGAGGCTGTGAGCTTCCTCGACAATATCCTCTTTGACCAGCTGGTGCAGGGTACACTTTTTGATTATGATATATTACGTAACGGACGCCTCTTACCCAGAGGGACTTGTAGGCACCTACTGCTGCGATATTTCTGCTGAGGAATTTATGTTACAAGCTGTTCATTTAAACACTTGAGATGCGTATCCTATAGCATGAGGAAAAGACATAGCTGTGTACCTTCTCTCTCCCATTTGATGCTTGGCTTCGGTATTCCTGTAGCTTCACAGCGGAGGGTCGTGTTCTCAGTCTCCTTTACGGAAATGTCGTGCGGCTCTTGTAGCCATTTGACTGGAACTTGAAAACAAAGTGGGTTTCAGTAATCTTGCGGAAAGTGCTTTCATGCACTCTGCTTTGAAATTCTGGGTGCATGTTGTTTTTCAAAGAGCTGTTTTCGGAACTTTAGTTTTCTGTAAATTTGTTTTTCAAGGAACAGTAACTTAAGTGTTCACTAATTTTCTCCCCTCGAGGCCTTTTTGCGCTTTTATGGTCCTGATTCACATGTAGAAGGGCAGTCTGCATGGCTACATCACAGAGACGTGGTATGAGTCCTCCAACTCGTGACGCTGCTGAGGAATGCAAAACATTGTATGTGCTCGATAATCTGGCTGCACTTCCACCACTGGACATTTTTATTACACTTGTGCACGCAAGAGCTCCTTTGGTGCATCTTTAATTAACTTGTTCATAGATGCAGACGTTGTTGCTAGCAGCTGGTGGCACTAGCGTTGCATCTGAATAGCATTTAACGGCCGCATTTTATTTTCTCCCCATTTTATTTCTTTTATTTTACCTTTTCCGCACCGCTCCCCTTCCGCCTTTATCTCCCAAATGCCTTTCCCCACGCAGAATAGCATGCCATCAATTTTTAAACGCCGGCTAAATTCTCTCTGTTTCATTGAAGGGTTTCTCTCTCTCGTTCACTTTGTCGGTAAAAATCGCTTCATTTTGCGAGACAAACATTACTAGACATTACTAGCGCCTATATCTCACATTTTTTTTTTTTTTTGTAAATAGAACACCTGAACATTTACAGTGCATAGTTGTACGCTGCGTTGGCACTTGTCGGTTTCTGCGTATTACCGTCCGCACTAAACGACAGCGGTGCGCCTTTCTGCAGCCTTCAGGCTCTTTCTTCACCAACATTTGGACGAGGGTTCACTAGCTGCGCTTTGTATGAGCTCTACCTTTCACTTTTTTTTTTTTTTTTTTTAGTCAGCGAGTTCCTCAGCTTGCAGCGTTCAAACTACAGGCGCAGTCTTGTCGATAGGATTTAAAACACGGTTTCTTTTTTACTCACCGAGCACGCGCAGCTGTTCCGTGTGCGAGTCCTTGCGACTGCCAAACCTTCCGGTGCAGGTATAGTTTCCTGAATCCTCTTGCCTTAGTGACTCGACAACGAGCGTCGACATATCCGGGAAAGTGCGGATCTTGACCCGGTCATCGAGCACAAGGGCTTTGCCGTCTTTGTACCAGGAGAACTCGACTCCCGACGTGATCCCTCCTGTCACTAAGGCGCACATAACGGACACCCTGTTGCCTTCAGTGGGATCGCTCGGGAAGAAGAACGGCTGCAGGCGAAATGTCCCCTTGGAGCGACCTGCGTGCGTGTTGTCAGGGCGAGCCTCAATGCTTAGGACTTGCTGGAAAATTCTGTGCTCGGGTTAGCTTACCTGAAATGTGTTGGGCACTTGCGAAGCTTCCGCCTTGTAGGAAGATCATTATCAAAATGTTCGCGAAGCAGAACATAGCCAGTTTCTTTTGCCGCTGTGATGGCAAGTAATACGGTTTGAGGGCCATCGTATAGCAAAGACACTGGAGTAGTGGAAATTTCAGCGTGGACTGCTGGCGCCATCTCTGGCTCTTCCACGTAAAGGCTGCGCGGGCGATTTGTTGTGTACGGTGTTTGACCTCATGTGTTTAAGGCACGAGTTGAACTGAATGAAGGGCAACTGCTGGTATTTCTTTCTGTTATGTGTAGACGGTGTCGCCATTCACATACCAGTGCACAAAAACGTCTGGACCACCCCATTTTTTGCCCTGGCACTTTTTTTTTTTTGTATCACACTGCACTCGTGGCAGGCTGCTTTCACTGTCGATACAGTAGTATCAATGCAGTACTATGAAATATATTTTTCATGATATCTCAGTGGTGCTTTCAGGAATGTCTCGGGGTTGCTGTTAGGACACATGAACCTTATATTCTTTTCTCACTTTTTTTTCTCGGCGGATTGTTTGCTGTGAGATTTTCTCAGTTCCTCACTTACCAAATACGCCGATCCTTATGTTTCTTTCCAGGGCTCCCGGCAGGCCGTTGTCGGCTGTGCAGACGTAAATGCCACTTAATGACTTGATCGCTTTTGAGATCTTTAGGGTTCCGCCATTAGTGCTGTTGTCCAGAGCGTGTGCACTGTCACCTAAATGGAAAACACGATGTACCATCTCTGGCACCACCTAAAAGACATAGGTAATGGATATTGTAATATTGACTACTGTCATTACTGCCGCAAGCGAGGAAGATCTATATGTTGCGTTCTCTTCTGCAGACTCAAGCGTTGCTTTTTATTCGACCGTGCGATGAGTCTAACAGTGAACTGTACTTACCAAGGAATCAACACTCTAGCAAAAAGCGAACAGTTTTCCAGTCAGCAGTCTTGCTGTTAAATGTAATTATTAACAATCTAGTTGTTAATTGGACACGCATACTTTTTAAGCATCCTTAACCTATAACCTTTCTGTCGATTTCTCTCTCTCTTAACCTATAAAGAAATGGCTGGCTTGCTTACCCTTGCGTTTCCATTTTATTACAGGAGGTGGCCTCCCGGATGCACTACACGAGACCGTGACATTGTCTCCTTCTCGCACGCTGACGTCGTTTGGCTCCTGTGTCCACTTCGGTGGAGCTGAGAAAGAACAACAACAAAAAAAAAATATCGTTTCAAAGCCGTCTGTGATCGTTTCGCTCAAGAACAGAGCTCTCAAGCTCATGTGTGGAACAAGCTGAAATAGATGGCCGCCTTTGAGTACGTGCTATTCTCTTCGGGAGAGCGGTCATGGGATGCGTAGCCTGTCCTGTTTTAAACCTAATTTTATTTAGTTTCGGCTTGTTATAGTATTGATTCTCCTGGAAAGGAGTAGCAAATGTCAATCGTCCACAATGCGCAGATTTTACAAACCGCTTGCGGCAAATACTTTAAGCTGTGCAGTAGAGTTCCTTCATAACAAGGCCCTGTAAAGAAATCCTGGAAGTAATACCAACTGTCGTTGCACTGCCCCATTCAGGCACGCTGTGAGCTAGAGGTATGAGCTGCGTCACTGGGAATCGCTGTCAAGCGCAGGGTTACGCCGTGACGCCCTTTTGTTTATCACGGGTAAGCTGCGCAGGATACGCGCTTTTCACCTCTTTTGTCGTTGGAGGAGCGAAAGGCCACGCATTCTCATTTAGTCCTGCTGCACTTTCGCTTGGCAATGAAATGTTGTGCGTCACTGAACGTGTGCACAACGAGAACCTCACCAGGTTTTGCACGAACATGTCATGTTCTTAAGTGGCCTGAGAGCGGCGACAAACGCTTGCGTACACAATCATAACATGACACCTTACTGAACGTAACCACCACTTACCCAAAACGTGCAGTGTCTGCGTGTAGGAGTCCGACTTGTGGCCCGCTGTGCCAGTGCAGGTATAGTTTCCGCTGTCGCCCTCTCCAAGCGGACCGATGACCAAGGTAGAGACTTCGGGGAACGTCCTCAACCGAATTCGACCGTCTCGTTCTGAGCCAGTGAGCAGGCGACCGTTCTTGAACCAGCGGAAGCGTACGCTTTGCACCGCTTCCACCGTGGTACAGGCCGCGGACACTTGCGTCCCGACGACTGGCTTTTCCGGAAAAACGAACGGATGAAGCCGCAGGGACAGAACGGCTATCGTAGAATGGAAGAGAAAAACAGTATTTGATTACTTCTAATCTGCGAGTTATCGAATGGCCGCCTAACAGGATGGAGAAATCTGCATTCCTGTGTGCGGGATCTTATGTAGGCTGGTGCTCAAGGAAGTACAGTCTGAATGGCGACAACGACCGTTTGTGCTACTGCGCTTGACCTTTGTGTTTTTCCTAGTGTCCACAAGAAGCATGCGTTTAGTAACTGCTTTTTCGGTACGCCCTTTACGAGTTCGAACCTGCGAGAGAAATACTGTCCGTACACCGCCATGGCGTTTTGTAGGTTCTACAGTAGTATGCTTTCACTGCGAAGATGGTAACGAAGCGCTACTTACGTGTGCTGTATGCAAGCACAAGTGCTAGGACTGTGCACGGAACTCGGCGCTGACTTCTATATAATGCAAGGTCCATTTGACAGCTCCGCTCTCGCACTGCGAACACTTGCTGCCAGCTCTACTAAGTATTTACACAGCCTGGTGAAGCCACGGCTTCTAAACTTGACGGCGATGAAGCGGCGCCATCTGGTTCCATATCAGGGAAACGCTGCATGAAAATTAACTTGCAGCTGCTTTTTAATTTTGCGGGTAAGACACATGCTCTATATATTTGATAACGGAGTGCTTAAGGTGGTCGAAGGAGTAATTCATCTTTGAAAGCTGCGTTTTCGGTTTATCGCTTGCATTAAAGCAGAATCGGCGGAGCAGAGTGATTTATACCCCATTTTGTTTTCTCACCTTCGTAAACAGCTTTCCTTGCTGAAATGGATTGCTTAGACACGGACAGGGAAAATTAATACCGCCAAAATCACTAACGGAGTTAGCTAGCCGCTTTAACTCGGCTACTCTTTGTTCCAGCACGACCGTGCTGGTCACTGCTTTCGCTTGTGTCGTGCTGACTATGCGCAGAAGTGCTAAGAAATAAGCGCTCGAAGGCCTGCCTGCATGGGACCTGCGAGGTCTTAATGCTTTGTAATATAGAGGGACTAGAGATGATGTTCCTTGCTAAGTGCTTACCACGGGCCCGCAGATGCCTCATCGGTGACAAGGAAGCTATACCGTGTTTTCACATGTGCCTGTACTCCAAGTAATTCAGAGCTCGTCATTTTCATGTCTTTTTTCTCCCTGATAATTCCGTAAGGCACCTTTTCTACTGGCATTCAATCGCGATGTGTGCCCGAAGCCTCAGCAGTGCTGTCCGACATTTTTGGCTCAAGGAGCGATTTCCAAAGCATCACAGCATAACGATATCGCTCGTAAAAAGAGCCTGTGCTATGTACCTCTCTTAATGAACCATTTTTAAAACGTCAACGCTACTGAACTTCGTCGCTTGTGCACTTCAATTTCCTTAAGTGATAAAAGAAATGCTTCTGCGATTCCATTTGTTTTAGTGATAAAAAATGTACTGATGAAGTTGAACTTCTGCTCAGTGCGTGCACCTGAAATTCCCTGCTAACGAATGCTGTTGACATTTACATACACGCCGCAGGTGGCTCAGTGGTTAGAGTGCTCGGCTACTGAGCAGGAGTTCCCGGGTCGAACCCGGCCGTGGCGTCCGCGTTTCGATGGAGGCGAAACGCAAAGGCGCCCGTGTACTGTGCGATGTCAGTGGACGTCAAAGATCCCAAGGTGGCCTAAATTATTCCGGAGCCCTCCACTACGGTACCTCTTTCTCTCTTTCTTTTCTCACTTTCAGCTTTATCTCTTTCCTTACGGCACGGCTCGGGTGTCCACCGAGATATGCGAGACAGTTTCTGCGTCATTTCCTTCTCTCAAAAACTAGTTTTCAGTCTTGCTGTGAGCTTTCGAAAAATAAAAACAAGCTCTGCTGTCTCCTCGGGCTCCCCTTCGTTTCTTCGTGGCAGAGGGAGATTTTTAATGGAACGTAGCAGCAGGATTGTCTATTTTTCTTCTTTTTTCTTCGATGTCAGATCATGTTACACAACGATTACTTACGGCATGTAGGCCATGCGATCGCAAGATAAGTACGTCTTTACATCCAGTGTGTGTCATTCATGCCTCTGGGAACAAAACGTTGCTGAGCTAATAGGCAGCACGCTTGAATAGCCTGATTTGCGCATTACAAAAGTGTGGTTTCCGGCGCTAGGGTTCTGTAATCACGCCAGTTACAACGCACGGGTTCAGTGGCTCAATGGTTATGGCACTCGGCTGCTGACCCGGAGGACGCGGGTTCAATCCCGGCCGCGGCGGCCGAATTTCGACAGAGGTGTTGTTCGAGGCCCGTGTACTGTGCGATGTCAGTGCGCGTTAAAGAACCCCAGGCGGTCGAAATTTCCGGAGCCCTTCACTACGGCACCCCGCATAGCCTGAATCGCTTTGGGACGTTAAACCCTCATAAACCAATATCCATCAATCCACCAGGGTGATTTCCTTGGGAGTTTTCAGGCAGAGACGCCACGTACGAGTTCTAGCGTCGTCTATCGGCGGCATGTTTTTAGCAAGCTTTCAGCGGCGTGTGATCCAGGTTATACCAGACATAGACACATTGGGTCTGTAGGCAAGTCTCCGAGTGGTTTCACAAGAAGTTTGGTACATTTCATAGGAGTGAGGTGAAAAGCGAGAACGGACAATGTGAGGACCGAGAAACCGCTGACTCGCCGCATTGACTCAGTGGCTTTGGCGCTCGTCTACTGATCCTAAAGCCGTGTGTCGATCCCGTTCGCGGCGGCCATGTTTCGATGGAAACTAAAAGCAGAAGGCACCGGTGTGCTGTGCCGTGTAAGCGCACGCTAAATAACACCAAGTGGTCTACATTATTCCGGAACCCTACACTGCGGCATTCCTCATAGCTTAGGTGGCGCGCTTCGGACGTTAAAGTCAGCAGTTAGCAATTTAGAAACCGCTGAAACGAGGCATAGCTCAATTCCCCCGAAGACGTGGTTTCGCCACAACTATTGTTTCAACATGAAAAATTAATGATTGGACGCAATGATTGGAAGAGCAACCTGGGTCTCACAAGCCCCACCGGTGGCAGCAGCTGCCATCGCAGGGCAGTGGCGCATCGCTTTACCGCTGCACCACTGGGCCAGCGGTGTTATGAGGAGTCCCAGGGTTCTATGAATGTAGAGAGTGAGCAATTCCACATATATGGGCATTAACGTATCGCGTCATACCCTAGAGGCGGAGTATAAGCGTCCTTTCCAGTTTTAATGCGCCAGTACTGAGGGCCGCACAGACAGACTTCGTCAACCGTTGCCTGATGCGTGCTTTACATTGAAAGCCGAGCATCGAACCGAAAACGACGTGAAAACGGAAGTGCTAGCACACATAATTCGCATTTGGCCAAACCATGCTTAATCTTCAGTCTTCTTTATCGTTTGAAACATGACTAAAGGTGCCTCAATATATACATTTACGTTGAAATAACAGCTAACGGGGTATGTTGTTTGTTGCTGGGAATGCGAAAAAGTTACGTGTAACGAGGTATTTAGTTTCTTGGTTGTTGTCGGGAATGTGCGAAATCAAAAGTACATAACTATCTCCGCACGGGTTTCTCTGCAGCATATTTCTGATCACAAATAGACTGCAGCGCATCTTTCGGTTTTTTAATTTTATTCCGTACCATGAGCATCACGTGATTGGCTAACTATGTCGTCACTACGAGTGGAGTTGAGCTAATGGAGTTTATGTCACTACGACTGCAGTTAATGGTGATGGAGTTAACGTGGATTCCTAAGGGTAAGAAGAAGCAACTTCATCATCGATGAAAATATTGTAAAATGCGAGCGGTTATATTTTAATTCATGAGTGTCCTGTGGTGTAACACTATCATATCCACATCAGGTGTTGAGGTGAGTAATTTTAAAGGCGTAGGTTTTTTTCTACTTCAAGGTGAACCGGTTGCCACCCTGTGCTGAAGCTCCTCCTCTTTGCCGTGCTCCAGATTGAGCTTGTCTGTGGCCTCGGGGAGGTACTTTCTGCACTGCTCGTCTACAATACAGCAGCACACCATGTCTCCTAGCACGTTCACCACCGTCACCACCCGGTCCCTGCGTTCGCAGACAAGATGGCAGCTTTCAGAGAACAGGCAACGAAACGAAACACTTGTGCTTATATGTGGTGCGAGCAATGCTTGTGTTCACATGAACTCCATGCGTTTCATTCTCTTCATCAAAACATTCTTCGATATACTTCGCACGCTAGTTCAAGATGAAAAATCGGCTGTTTTCCAGGGCTACACGTTTTTGCGTTTCTGTTTCTGAAACCATGGTACTTTCGGGACATAACACTAAACGCTTAATCTTTTTTTCCCACAATAACTTTGCCTCATTTTGTGCCACAAGCAAGTCCTCGATATAAAAAAAGCTTCCCGAACTTGGTCCTTCTCGAAACGAAACGCCCAATTTTTATTTGCCTTTTGCGTAGTAAAGGACTCGTAGTTCCGAAGAAGTCGTACGTGGCGACAGGGCACGATTCGTCTGAGCGGTGAGTGACCAGTCGCCTCCTTCGAGGTAACGTTACTCCGCATTTTGGCCGACATATAACGCGCGCTTTTTTTCTGCTCATAACCAGTTATGTGAAACAATGAGGACCAAGGATCGATCGAATCAAAACATCGGTCAATCGAGGTAACTAGCTGTCGCCCGAAGACCGCTGTGAGTTGTAAGCTGCTCCGCATTGACGTTTAGAATTGGCCGAAATCATGCGAGGAAAGACCAGCTATCCGCTGGCCTGTGTACAGTTGTGCGCCCGCTCACGTGATCCAGTCGCTGAGCACGAGCATGCCGATGCTCTGTGACGGGAGGCCTAGGAGCCGCGCCGTGAGTATCACGTTCGTCTCATTCTGGCCAGGAATGCCCGCCGTGGCGCTGCTGACGATCATGGTCACGGTGCTGGCAACGTGGGATCAAAAGACGACAGCAGGAGTAGATGAGAGCCCGCCACAAGATATCGCACGCGTACAAAAATAGTATTATGCCCGCAAGTTGCAGACCTTGCAAGCTTGAACGAATCGAGTGCTCATAATAGTGCATCAAGGCACAAGGACATATTTTAAGATGGGCGAGGAATAGAAAGAAAAAAGTGTCCAGCCCGAAGGCGCAAGGACGTAAATTAGTGTGGGCGGAACAGCAGGAAAAAGGAGGCCAGAAGCTATACCGGTATCTTCGAACTGGACATTACACGAACCGTCTTGTGACGAACACGAACTTGTGAACCGTCGCCACAGCTTCCTTGGGAAACGTGATGTTAGCCAAAAGAAGAAAATGTGCCTTCCCTTATCGGTGTGCAACGTCCGCAAGTTCCTGCTCACGAAATCCCTGACTGACGCTTCCATTTTCTCAGGAGGCTTGTGGTGAACGCACCTCGCAACTGCTTCCACGATCTCAATAGCATGCCTGTCTCTTTCCTCCGAAACTTGTCTTGCTATAGTTGACAAGGCGAGTTCCTCGGGGTTTATAGCTGCGGCCCAAAGCACAGCGAGGCCCTTTCCGCGAAATTATTTTCAATTCTTCGTCCACTCGAACTTCTCCGAGGACCAGCACCCTCTGTCGAGTACTACGTTGCTTCTTGCCACGTTCCGTACCATTTAGTCTAAACCTCGGCGTTACTGAGAGAAGCGAGCGTGGTAGGTGTGCTGCAGTATCGAACTAAATTATTGCCTCCTCGCCATGTTTAGGAGCGCACACAACTGGCAAAATGAGGAGGACACGTTGTTGGCCTAGCTGGTGCATATTCGTTAAGCTCTCCGCGGCGCTACATGAGGACATTAGGGCTGTACAGAGAATAGAGCGGCAACAGTTAGAAGTATAGTGCTTTTTCCTGTCTGATCTTATGATGCGGTAAGAGCAGCGATAGCGTAAACTTAAAGTTTACCTCATGGTCATTCAGAGCAGCGCCAGTGCCGAAGCAATATAAAAACGCGCGTACCTCGTGGCGAGAAGGTCGACGAAGGTGATGCTGTAGCCGCTGCGCTGTGCGAAGAACACGGTGTTGATTGTCATGTAGATGGCCGTGCCGTCCTTGTTGAGCGTGGCCAGGAGCGGCGCGAAGAGGCGCACCACCAGCGTATTGAGGCCCACCCTGCCTTCCAAGGACGTCACGGTGCTAGTCAGCGTTATGTTGCTGCAAGCCGGCAGTGCGCTCAGTCAGTGAGAGGCGTTATGGGCGCTGCAGTTACTGCCACTTAGCCTTGTAATGCAAGCTCTGTTACTCTCTCAAATCTCGCCCAGAACACAAGAACGCCAGAAAATAGGAACGGCCTCTCTGCCTGTCTGAACCTGGAGAGTGTGTGGCGCCTGGAGGCTCCGTGAGGCGAAGAGCTCGTAGTTCACTGGTAATATACGCTGTCATTCGGGCAAGGCAATCGAGACCGTTCAGTCATTATCGCCCCCAATAGCAGTGCATTATGCTGTCGTGCTGGAATGATCGGATTTAGGTGTATGGAGGAGCACAGTAGTCATATGTACTCATTTTTTTCTTCGGATGATTAACATGTGTTCTGCGCAGCCTCTAAAGGACAGAGTCGTATTCCATCTTCACTACTGCGTGGACAGTACTGTATGCAAACTTTACCGCAGTAAGGTGTAACATGAGATTCAGCGACAGCTGCTGTGGGATTAATCTCTCTCATTCTTTCACGGCTACCACTTTCCTAGTTCTTCCCGTGGCAACCGCCCTTCGGTTCCGCTTTTCTCCGCTCTCGCCATACCCTCCTTCTCCAACGGTTGCCGCCCTCCAGTTGGCTCTCGCAGAAACCGCACTCGGTTCTCTCCACACTCTCCTTCCACGTAACCATCTTCGGGGTGGTTCCCGTTGCAACTGCTCTCTGGTTGCACATTCTTACGCGCTCGCCGTGCCCTCCTCTTTCATCGGTTACCACCCTAGGTGGTTACCTTGGCAATCCCGTTACACCATCTTTTGCTCTCGCCATACTCTCCTCCTCGGACTGTTACCACCCAAAGGAACCGCTCTCTGAACGGAACACCATACCTCGCCATACCCTCCCCTCCTTCCACGGTAACCACCCTTCGGAAGGTTGCCCTGGTACCGGTTACGCATTCTTCCGCCGTAGTCACGACCTCCTCCTTCCATACTAACCACCCTCCCAGTGGTTCCTATGGAAATGACTTACCGGTTACGTCGACTACTCTTACTGCTACTATTACAGAGGCGCAAAACCCAGGAACGAGAGCTTAACAGCTGTTGCTGTAAAAGCTGTGTGAAGGAGATCCTTTGCTGTTGTCGTAGTAGTAGAGCCTGTTCCTCCTTTCAGCGTAGCGTCGATCCTCGTGAAGTGCTCCTGTGGCATTTGAGACTGGCGTGGGAAAAGGCGTCTATCTTAGGTGGCCTCTGCCCGCCGCGGTGGCTCAGTGGTTACGGTGCTCGGCTGCTGACCCGAAAGACGCGGGTTCGATCTCGGCCGCGGCAGCTGAATTTCGATGAAGGCAAAATTCTAGATGCCCGTGTACTGTGCGATGTCAGTGCACGTTAAAGAACCCCAGGTGGTCGAAATTTCCGGAGCCCTCCACTACGGCGTCCCACATAGCCTGAGTTGCTTTGGGACGTTAAACCCCAATAAACCAACCAAGTCAAACCAATCTTAGGTGGCCTGTATATTTTTTTAGACCCGGACTGTAGATTCTCGGGCACTGTTCTTTTTTTGCTGCCGCGTGTGCAGACCTGGAGCTCGTGCCGAACGCTGTGACCAGGGTGAGCCCGATGTTGGAGAAGAAGTTCCGGTAGTGCGCGCGGCTAAACACCACCAGTAGTGCGGGTAGCGTCAGCATGCCGTGGATGGCCAGGGCCAAGACGAGGCTCAGGAAGTAGGTCTCGAGCTGGCGCGTCTCGGACACAAACTCGCTGGAGCGCAGGGTCTGCGACGTCAGCAGGAAGCAGATGCCGATGGGGAAGCACCTGCGAAGGCGAACGCGGCGGGCTTACCTTTGAAGAAGGCAGCGTCGTCGCTGCTTCCTAGTCATTGAAGCGAAACCAATTGGGGCCTTTATTCACGGCCTATAATGGATGAATGGTGATCATGGGTGCTTTTAATGGGAAAGCGTTGTATGTGCCATTGCACAAAAGCCGCCGTCTATGGCACGAAATTCGGATGATGTCAGAACGCCAGTGTATACGATGTCACAACGCATGCAAACGAACATGTACAGTCATGATAACGAAACTTAACGTACTATGACTTATGAAAGTCGTGACTCATAGACATTCTGGAACCTAGCATCACTCGGCGTTTTACAAGTAGCGTATTGTAAGGTCTACAGAGTTTTACAAGGTGTGCATAGTCATGACGCATAGACATTCTGCAACGCATTACAAGTAACTGAATGTAGTGTGTACAGAGTTTGTACTAAGTATGCGTAGTCTTGACTCATAATCATTCTGCAACGTAGCACGACACAGGACTATATTGCTTTCGCCTTCTCACACGTAAGCAGTCTTGTCTCTGCCGAATTTTTTTCTCGTTTGCTCGTGATTGTGTTTCGAAACAAATTCGTCATCTCAAAGCGCTGATCCGAGACATCAACACGGAAGTTCAAACTTGGAGGGTTGTTTCAGACTCGCATTTTTAAACTTCCGAAATTTAAATTCTCTATGTACCATCCCCTACTGCGGCCGTTACCACTTCCACAAGGCACAAGGTTCGTAGGAGCAGTTAGGAACATAAAACACGTAGCACTACGTTATGATGCGGTGCCAAAGATGCGCTACAACGTGCCAGAATAAGTTTTCACCGGGCTTCCAACGCTGTCGTTACCTCTGCTATTGAATTTCGAACTTCGCATGACCCGTGCTGTGTATCAAGCGCCTGTGCATTTAACACTGGTCTAAGGCAGCAGCGGCAGCGATGAAGCAGATAACGCTGTGCTGAAGCATTTGCCTGATTCGACCGACGTTCCAGCAAGTATTACACGAACATACTGTTCCCCTTTATCGTTTTATCTGCGAACAAGTCGGAAGAACAAGTCACAGACTGAAAATTTAATAATGCATTATTTACTACGCATTGCCAGGACTGACAGGCTGCACATTTCTCCTTTTGCAAAATCGAAAGCGGAGTATTGCTCTGTCTGTTTCCTCTGTTTTCAGCCACATACACAGCCTTGTACGAACAAATCGAAGTAGGAAGTGTTTCCAGACCCCATTGCAATCATGCTCGATCTTATTGGACAGTTGCTGGCGGAGAGGACAATCCGGATTCGCGATTTCATGTATATTAATCTAACCTTTGCTGCCCTTCCGCATCCTTCCCTTGGTGGGGCATAAAATGTCTTGCGCACCGCCAGTGCCCAAACCCCTCCAGAACATCCGGTATATGTTCCCTCCAATATAGACAGGTTGTTACAGCGCGATGTTCGCGATTCTTACAAGAGTGCAGCAGAACCTCTAAAAGTATACGCCAGTAGATGAATCTAACTTCCACCGTGGCAACGCTTCTGACAAGAGCCCCCGTGGGCAATAACATCGGCGCACAAAGCGCCCGGCAGTTTGTGTTCGTGCAGGCACATGAGGTTAGACATTATCGGCGCCCCAACGCAAACGCCTGATGCATCTTCGCTGCTGAGGCTCTGCAGCCTTCTACTGTAACGCGTGTTGGAACAGAGGAACGCAATGTTGGCATATAATTTCATATTAGCATTTTAAGACGAAAGCCTTTAATGCCTCATACTGTCGTTAGCAGCCGTGTCGGCAGATTTGTCCGCGTTTCGGCGTCACTACATAATAAGAAACTGCGTCGAGGCTAGGAATCGAACCAGGGCCTTTGGCATTTCAAGCGGAGACGCTACCACTCGGCCACAAAGGCTCAAGGTTAGAGCATGAATAAAGGCGCATCTAGGGAATGCGTGGGTTTCATGAATAAAATAAAAGGAATAAAAAATAAAAAGAAAGAAGAAATAAAAAACAATAAAAATAAGAAAATAAAAATAAAATAAGAAAAATAAAAAATAATAAATAACAAACAGTGCGCCAAAGAACGCTTTCCCCTTGCAGCACTTTAGAGAGCCAAAGTGCCCCTGATTTTTTTTTTGCGTTGTCATTTTGCTTTTCGCTTTGGCATTTAACATTAAGGTTATATATATGCGTTGGCATGTTACATTGCTCATTGGCTTTTATATTTTTATTGGCACTGGTATTTTGCATTGACATAAGCACTGAGTATTGCCATCGCACATTGGCATTCTTAGCGCGTATGCGAAAAGTGTAGATTATCGTGTCCGTACCACATGATGAAGTGTCCCACGGTGAGCATCACCTCGCTGATGGCCAAGAACAACTCGACGAAGACGCCGGTGGTCTCGGGCACGCCGGCAAGGGCGGCGCCCAGAAGCACGCTCACCACGGTCATGCCGAGGTAGTTTGGTACGTTCAGCTGCCGCAGCTCGGGGGTCTGGTTCTCCACGCTGAAGTCTGCGCACGCAGCGGTGGCCACAGAGCGATCAGTCCGCGACGGCCTGTGGCTTCAGGAAGCTGCTGTTGCAAACAGAGCGTGATAGCGCCTTTTGCTTGGCTGCGAAGGTAGATACGCGCTCTAAGATAGGTAAGCCTGAAAGAAGCTTGTCTAATCTGGTCTGCTCGTATAGTGTTATTGTGGTCAATATAGGCTTAGGTTCATTGAAATGGACACTTCGATATCCCATAGGCTGTGACAGAAATGATGTTTCATCTATTATGTTCACTTAGAAACTGTGTCCGGCTAGTCGTTTCATGTCTGCTCTTAATAAGGAATACGTTAAATGCTTGAGAGAGACGACAAACTACAGGGAGACTGGACAAGCACTTCCTGTCGCTTGTCGCTGTCCTGCGTTGCAAGTGTTCTTAAGTACTATGTACTTTAGAGAAAGAAAATGCGAATCCTACTTCGTGCAGCAACCCTACTTCCTGTTTCTTTACAAGAAATCACATGTGTGTCTCAAGCCCTTAAGGATTACGACTCCCGTTAGCACTTGATATCGAAGAGCTCAGTGTGAGATCATTGTGTAACGAATAGCTTGCACCCTACGTGGTTCTCTAACATCCTGACGCTGCTGCTCCAAACCGTGCACCAGCCGTTTCAAGCAGTGTCTTCGCATACAGATACCCTCACTGAAAATTTCAAACGTTCTTCATCACGCAGGGCCTAGATCATCGCATGTTGTATGGGTGCACTTGTGGCCAGTTATTTCATCGCGACGCTACCACGGCATATTCTGAGCTTCGCCTGTGTTCCTGTTTCCTCACATGCTGACGGTACTGGGGTTTTCTGCGCATCAGGAGCCTCGGCTGTTTCAGTGCTGGCCTGCTGTCGCCACACACGATCTCTCTAATACGTTGCACTACGACGCAGAATATCAGCCTCGAGCATAAAGATTCTTCCACTTCGAGGCTCAATCAATGAACAAAAAAAAAAAACTTACTGGCTTCTCCTTCCGTGGTGTTCGTATGGACAACAGTGTACGGCTGCACGTGAGAAAAATACGTCGGCGTTATCAACATGCACATTTGGTTCCTCTATGCTCTGCTTGTACGACCAAGACGTGTACTTACTGTGAATATGAATGCTTCCATCAAATTTTTCGGCATCATATTCCTGCGTGCAATGCAGATTACACAAAAGTGCTGAGCGCACCTTACAATTGTAGCTTCGTATCGCGGTTCATGACTCGCGCGCCCGCCAGTATCAAGCGCGCGGCGTTGTCGTTGCGGCGCTCAACGAACGATGGCGCCACGCGTATTGCCCGGCTTCGAGGGCGAGCACTTCGATGAGAAGCGCGCCGTTTTTCATCGCGAGCGGAAAACTCGTATCGTAAACACTGCACGCGCTTTGTAATTTCCGAATGACTGACCTTACTGCTGCTGTAGTCTATATCTGTCTACCCAGAAAATCCATCGCCTCCAAGAGAAGAAGCCTTGTCATATGACGAGCCTGCACAAAACTGTCGATGCCAACTGCAGCGAAAGTGCCTATGAGCTCAAATAATAAAACCTGTTTTAATATGCTAGTCGCCTTCAGACTTATGGTTATTCGCAAATCTGTAACCATAGATGAGGTTGTCTGCTGCAGATGTGCCAGTGTTCTTACTCGCTCAGGTTTTTAACAGATTTTTCTGGCCACTGCCTGTTTTGCCGGTGCCCTTTTGTGGTACCGACTGCGAAAAGACTAGTGAAAACCAGTTTCTTGTGCTGGGGAGTGACGCAATATCTGCAATGCGTGTCAGGTCCTTGGGGGGCTGATGGACAAATAAAAAATCAGCGGTCCCTTTTTGACTTGCTCGTGTAAATGTCAAGCATCCACAGGGGCTCCTGAACTTTGCGGTATAAGTAACATTTTAAGTGCCTAGCGAGCCTGATCTGATGCCTGGCATGTGTGGTTTTGCCTCGCGAAGCTGCATATATGGGGCTATGAGGGCGCCATAGCGCAAAACTTCCGATTAAATTAAACTAGCTGGTGTTGTTTGACGTGCGCAGACGCCGCGCTACATGCAGCCTCTTTTGCATTTCGCCTCCTTCGAAATGCAGCCGCCGCGGCCGGGGTTCTATCCACGACCTTAGGATGAGCAGCCGAACGTCAAAGCCACCGCGGAGGGTCCAGCCAGCGGACGTCAAGGAGATGTTTTCGGCTGTGACATATTATGGCACCGAGGCCCTTCGCTTCGGGGAATGTCTGGCATTGAAGTGTCGCAGAAATACCTGCAGATGTCCCGGACTATGTCCATGAAGATCGTCTCCCCGTGAGTTGGCTTCACGTCGGGCACCTCAATACGTCGCGCGGGGTTTCCCGGTTCCAGGGACACGGCGAGGGCGTAGGCGACGGCCATGGCCATCATCTTGCTGACCAGGTAGAAGGCGAGCGCCCAGAGGCCCATACGCCGCGCAGCCGCCAGGCCCGCCGACGCCACGCCGGCCACCAGCATGCTGGTCAGTGAAGGGATCACCACCACGCTGGCCAAGCGCAGGAACAGCTCGCCCGGGAACGCCATGTACGACACCTGCCGGCTCGTCCATGTGCCTGGTACGAGCGCGGTCAGTGCGTGTAAGGTGCGGAACTGGCGCAGCGTGTCACTGGACAGAGCTCGGCCAACTGCTAGCAGCTGCCGACTGGATGCTTCCACGCCCTTACTAACCGGCCGGGCACATCTAGCGTCACAAGCTGCTGCCATTAGTCGCCAGCCATGCTACAGAATGCATGCTGCGAGCTGTCAACAAACATCTTAAGGGCTTCTACTTCTGCGTTTACTGGGGCAGTGTTTATAATATGGCCTAGCACTCCCAGCACATACGGGCAGCAAAGTGGTTGTTTGGGCGTGTACGGGCAATTTTATGTCGAACAGCTTTATTACTAAGTATGCTGGCGCGGTGAAGTGAGAATGGTGTCGGTAGAATGTTTATGCGGATCCCCCAAGTCTGAGTAGATTTGTAATAAAGGAGTAATTGCTCATTGACATCCACCCAAGAGCAGCCATACGAGTACAAAGGAAAGCTACACAACAATAGCCGTATGACAGCGCTTGGGTGGATGACAATGAGCAATTACTCCTTTATTACAAATCTACTCCGACTTCCCACTTCGGGTTGTTGATAAATTCACTCTCGTTTTATCGTATGCTAGCCGTCCCAGTTAGCTTAGTTAGAGGAGCGACTGCTCCTGTGATGCGGCAGTCCCGGGTTCGAACCCCAGACAAGGAAGAATTTTTCTTCAACTACGAAGTTTCTGTGCAAGCTGTATACTTTTTCACTGAAGCCGAACGACTGCGCTTGGGTGAATGCTAATGAGCAGTTAGTTACTCTCTTATTAGATATTTCGCTTTAACCGGAGACGACGATGATAGTGTTCAAGCAGTTAGTGATAATATCAGAAACATTGTTGCGGAGTGCTCAATAGAAGTAGGGGGTGGTGTAGCTAAGCAGAATGCTGGTAAGCTTTGAGGAGACGAAAGACCTCATTAGGAAACTCTGTAGATTATAAATGACTATGACCCCATAAAAAAAGATACAGCTAGCAGAGCAGTCAGTAACCAACACGAGAAAGTATAATATGCAGACAATCGATCATGCACTAATGCACGGAGGTAGCCGTAAAGTGGTCAAGAGAATACTAGGCATAGGCAAAAATCAGATGTACGCGCTAAGAGACAAGGGGGGCACTGTTATTGCCAATATCGATAAGATTGTAAAGGTAGCCGAGGAGTTCTACACAGATCTATACAGCAGCCTAAATAATCACTGTGATAATCATGGAGGTTGGGGTGCAGAGGGACTGGATATGCCGCCGGTTACGGAAGAGAAAGTAAAGAAAGCCTTAAAAACAAGGCAAAAGGGAAAGCGGCTGGCGAGGATCAGGTGACTGCAGGTCTGCTGATGGACGGTGGAGAGATTGTGGTAGAAAAACTCGCCATTCTGTATAGGCAACGCCTGGCCACCTCGAACGTATCAGAATCTTGGAAGAACGGTAATATTATCTTAATTCATAAGAAAAGAGACGTCGAGGACTTGAAGAATTACAGACCGATAAGCTTATTGTCTGTTGCCTACAAGGTATTTACTAAGGAAACCGCTAATAAAATCAGAGCAGCCTTAGACTTTAATCAAAGAAATGACCAGGCGGCTTGCATAAAAGCTACTCGTCATCAATAAACCTTATTCACGCAATCAATCAGGGCATCGTGAAATGCTCAGGATATAACCACTGTAGCGTTGATAGATTAGCGAAAGGATTTGACTCAGTCCAAACCTCAGCAGTCGTGCAGGCATTACGGCAGAATGGTCTAGAAGAGCCGTATGAAAAAGTGCTGGAATATATTTTTAGCTCCTGCGCAGCATCCGTGGTCCTCCAGAGAGAAAGTATTAAATCCAAATCAAAAGATGTCAGGCAGGGAGGCGCGTTTACAGGAGGTATTATGAGATACGGATTGGGAAGAGTTGTGGACAAAAGTTAATTGATGATAGCTGAGCCGTTGGTAATTCGATGATGACATTCCCGTGCTACAGGGAACAAGTTGCAATGCATGATCAAAAACTTATATAGCCAAAGCAGAATTGTAGTTGTGAAAATTAATATGCAGAGCACTAGATTAGTGCGCAACAGTCTCGGGGGCAAACAGAAGTCTGCAACAGGCTGCGAAGCGTTAGAAGTAGGATGAACACACATCTAATTAAGGTAGGTAGTGACCGCAGATGCGAACCACGAGAGTGAAATGTGCATTTGGCAGCTACTCTAGGATCATAAATGGTAGTTTACCGCTATCCCCTAAGAGGAAAGTATGTAACACAGCATCTTGCTGGTACTAACCAATGGACTGGAAACGTGGAGGCCGAGCAAAACGGTTGAATTTTA
This sequence comes from Amblyomma mixtum, assembly GCF_055824585.1. Lineage (NCBI taxonomy): Eukaryota > Metazoa > Arthropoda > Arachnida > Ixodida > Ixodidae > Amblyomma > Amblyomma mixtum. Next base: position 42,241,177 of record NC_143013.1, read on the forward strand.
AATTAGGGACAGCGCAGCGAGCTATGGAAAGGGAAATGATGGTTGTAAAGTTAAGAGAAAGGAAGAGAGCAGAGTGGGTAAGGGAACAAGCGCGAGTTAATGATATTCTAGTCGAAATCAAGGAAAAGAAATGGGCTCGGGCAAGGCATGTAATGCGGAGGCAAGATAACCGGTGGTCGTTGAGCGTAACAAACTGGATTGCAAGGGAAGGCAAGTGTAGCAGGGGACGTTAGAAAGTCAGGTGGGCGAGTAAAATTAGGAAATTTGTGGGGATAAAGCGGCCGCAGCAGGCACAGGACAGGGTTAATTGAAAGGATATGGGAGAGACCTTTGCTTTGCAGTGGACTTAGCCTGATGACGATGGTCGCAATGCACATATCGGCGTGGAACGGTTCAGTGAGTTCACGCTACTGTCGGCTTAGGAAGGTACATTCATAAAAAAAGAGAGGAGGGGGCTAATGAGCGAGCCAAATGAATCGATGCAGACGTGCCTTCGGTGTGCCTGGAGAGAAATCCGAGTCCGAGGCCGGCCACAATGGAGCTGCTGGTCAGGAAGACGAGCATGTTGCCGAAGACTAACGAGGTGCCCGTCCGGTCTGCGGTCGCTTCGTCCACATCGCCCTGTTCGATGGGGAGCGAGCAACAATGGTTGGTCTATACACGAAATAAGAAAAGCATTAATCATCCGCCGCGTAAACATGCCGGTGTTTTGTTGAAAGATCTGCGGTCACCCTGCCGGCCGAGCCTCCGTAGCTAAAACAGTGCACCATTGTGAAAGCCAAAGCTTGCTTGAGCGAATGAAGGTACGAGTCCGCGGAACACTTTTTCTGCCAGAATCGCTTTGAATTGCCAGTGATTTGGAGATCTTGTTGGTTGCTGCTACCGGCCAGCGCACCGATGCCCGCCATTGATGTGCAAAGAAGCTTTGCGAATTCACCCTGTGTTTCTGTGAAGCCAGGAGTAGCTTCCGCGGCGTTGCATAGTTTTACATGCGGTCGAATCGTGCTATAAGAGCAGTGCCAAGTAATCCCGTACACGAGGGCTGATCTGGCAAGATTCAGCTTTCCAGCGTACGAGACTCGCGCACCGCAGAACATGAGTGGTGACCCGAAGGGAAGCCCAACGGCCACGTGTTATCCCTCTCGGTGATCCCGATTTTGAAGCACCTCGCACATTTTGCTTTTCTTTCGTGCGCATTATATATCATTGCGCAGCAAACAAACGGTCGTCAGTCAGCGAAGCGTGAGTCTTCTCTCTCCTGCGCCAGGTTCATGGGCTATTGTTTTAACCCCTAGCTTTGAATCGGCTAACGCGTTCCAATGGCTTGGCCGCCTGACCGTGCGTGTGTGTTGTTAGAGTGGTGTCTTCACGGTGAGCTCCGATGAAAGGGGGACATGCTCTGTGCTGACCCTGGCGAAGAGTAGTCATTGATACTGCGCGTGTTGTTTCGCGTACTACTGACAGGAGGCCTACAAAGAATGCAGCGCCGGCAGGCTTGGGGCTGCTGCGATTCACACTTGAAGATGTGGATGTGTCGGCGTGCTAGTTCAGTTACTGAGTAACATTTTTAAGGGCTTTTCGTAGAAGGCGGTTGAAGGAGAAATCTGTGCTGCTCTGACGTTGAACAGAGACCCTATAATGCACACTTTCACAGGTTATTTCGCCATTTCAGCGCATTTCTCTGGCTGCTTCCTCATGAAAAAAATAAACGTGCTGTCTTGCTTGGCTGCTTGTTTTCTTGGTGCAGTTTTGTTGGTAACTGCACTGTGCGACCAGTTTCACGCTATATCACGTGCGTTGCTGACAGTACGTGCCTAACTCGTTAAAAAAAGTTCTCATTGAAGAGGAGACCGTAGCTCTACCTAGGGGTCGTGTCTGCTTCTTGCTACACCCAATTCTAAATTATAATTAATCTGGCTAGATTGAGAAGAAAACTTGTCGCAAGGTGTTGTAAAAAGAATCTGTGCAAGTTATACGGTTAAGCAAATATAATACCCGGCCCTTGGACGTTGCTGTCAAATATTTGCCTAATAAGCATGTGTAGCTGTGGACTGGAACATATATATGGTCGACTATCTTTTCGTCCTCGTCAATGTCTGTGTGCAAGTCACATAGCAAGGTAAGAAGAAAAAACGCGCCGTAGGCTATGACGTCGCCGAGTACTCACGTTCGATAAAAGGTTAAAAGTGTGTGAGATGATACGGGCATCCGGAAGGTGTTAAGTTACTGCACTGGCGCGGTGAGCTTTAAGGCGAAGACGCGATTCGAAGAGGAAGAGTAACGCTGAAACGATCACTGCCTCGTAACTTTAAAAAACCAAGGAGTAATCGGAAGGATATCCCTAACTGAAGAACACATGGTACCCATCTTGCAATCTTCTTAAACTTTTCTTTTTGTCTTGTCAGCTTGTGTCCTTGTCGTTACTTAAATAATAGCGATATATTGTCATATTGCATTCTTGTTGCAAGGCGCACGCATTGGGTGAGCGTCCTATGCTAGCATAATGTTTACTAATAGCAGGCGGCGGATATCTGGGACTATCGTGTATCAAAAGATGACACTGGAAGTGTTGTTTCCTAGTAACGGCTTCATTCTTACTGCGGCTTATCTTAATTTTCACCACTCATTAAACATCTCAGTGTTGTGGAGACGCCGGCCACAAAATTTGCGGATGTTTCCACAACATATTGTTATATTTTATTGAGTCATTCTAAGAACTTAGGCCTAGCGAAGCGTGCAGAGGATCGCGGAAGATCGGTTGGTTTGAACAAGGATAATTTCTAACTCCTTACTGTTTCCATGAAACAAGCACCGCAGAGTATATTTTGACCTCTGACTCTCGCCCTTGTTCCATGATCTCCGACATTTCAAACGTTTATTTTCTATTCGCTGTTTGTTTCTGGAATAGCGTCTGGTTGCTCCAAAAACTAACTAAAGAGCTTAAACTAAGGCATGTGAAAGAAGCCAGCCACAGAAACCAAGGGGCACAGGGGATTTTTTTTAATTTATTTATTTTGTGGTGTTTATCAATTTAGAATATTACTCAATTAAGGCATGTTGGTATATCGATGGTCTCTCTAGTTCATGCTTCAACCCCTTTTTGTGTTAGCGGGGGGCGCATGGAAAGAATTGGTAGCTCCGGTTTTCCCTCTTCCACATCTATGCTCAGTTCCTCACACATACCCAATCTGGTGCCGTAATTTGTTAGATTTGCATTATAATTGAGTACGATAAAGTGGAATAAATTTTAAAAAGATACAGCAGTTGGTTACAAACAGCCCATGGCCCGAATGGTGTGGTTTTACTCCACTAACAAACCACAGCCGTAAACTCAATCAATAAAATAATGTCTCACTGCATTGGACAAGTTGGAGTCATCAAAATTCTTGGCTTTAATTTTTTTTCTGATATGTAGCGCTTTGTTAAGGTCACAAAAAAAGCTTTAGCAACCACCCTTTCCGCAGGGGAACTGAGTGTGACGGTCATAGATCTGGGTTGAGCTTCACTGCAAACTTGAGTTGTACCCTACCATGGACTTCGTTTTTTTTGTTGTTATTTTTTGCCAGTGGCTCCTGCATGTTTTTGTTAAGTTTTGTAGTTTTGACAACGGGTACCGTGACAGTGTTCACCATGAAACCACGGCGCGTAGGTCTCTAAACGTATGCTGTGCAAACTGTGAAAATCAAGAAACTCGCTGAACATTCAAACAGTGGCATGCTAACACAGTTCCATTTTTTGGTGTGTGTAGTGGGGAAATAAGTATTTTCCCGCCGTAGGTAAGTAGAGATGCAGCTTCCAGAGCGACGGGTAAGTGAAGGCGGCCCTAGACAAAGTGAGGTATGCGTACGTCTACGTCTGTTTTTTTTCTTTTTTTCCCATTCTTTTCGTCCGTCCTTCTGTTCGAGCCGCATCCGGAATAAAGAATGAGCCGTCTGCAAAGGTGTTTCGTGTGAAAATTCGCGTACGGCTTTACTTTTTATGGACATTTATATGCGGCGCTAGGTTACATACCAGAACGTGCTTGCATGTGTTAAATTGCGTACACTATATTCTAAGGCAACGCGTAATTATGCGCAGTAGGCACGGCTGCGAAAACGCTAGTGCGTTAAACCCTGCAAAGGAATCCCCTGCCAATACATTATAGGAAAAAAATATGTGGGAAATTCTTCTAGCGAAGGACTTGTAAGCTTTCCCTGATGACCGGTGATGCACGTTGTCCGGTTTTGTGGTCTAAAAACAGCTTGAGGAGTGGTGCATTTGCTGTATGTAGGAACACCTCAGTCGTCACCCTCTGTCGGTTTATTTAAAATATTGCACAGTAAAGCCTGTTATAAGCCTTCGGCTGGGCAAGCGAAGTTTTTCTTCATAGGCGGTTAAAATTCGTTAGCGGTCAACGAAGATGATGTTCGATTCCCCGTGTAATTATCAACATAATTGTGCACGGTCCTTAGGCTTTTGCCTCAATTACATTGCACAGCAAAACAAAAGCCTAGGTACACAATGAAACTAAAAGACTTGAGGGCACTGAGAAAGAGGTCTGGAGCAGCCAACATCGATGCTCAAGTCTGAAACATTCTAGCTGCCTTGCGACCATCAGTTCCACCATTATTTGGTTACGCACCTTTCCTGCGTGTGGGGAAGTCGGCTTCTGAAAAGCAAGGCACATTTAACAAGTTTTAGAGGCGGCTTGTTGCATGCTTCCTGTCTTGTTTATAGGCGTCAAGAAACGCATTTGCGCTGCTGCTTACGAGTCGCATGTAAATTGAAAGCTCGAACACTTTGGAAAATATGGAGAAGAACAAAATAAGGGCAGCGGTAGTGTACTGGAAGTCACCGTTTAAGCTACCGTCACGCGAAATGCCCAGTAAATTATTTATCCTATCAGTGAAATATCCCTAGAGTACCCTCTTCCGCGATGCCAAGAACTTGCCGTGACAAACAATTTTTTGTTCAGCATTTTTAACCAATAAGGTTTCTCATCCTTTCCTCTTTTGCCGATGGTGATGGTTACGGTAGGTAGCAGGCGGGGTTAGCCATCCTCTCTTGATTGTAATGATGAATTTTAGGTTTGGTTTGGTTTTGTTTATGGGGTTTAACGTCCCAAAGCGACTAAGGCTATGAGAAACGCCGTAGTGAAGGGCTCCTGAAATTTCGACGACCTGCGGTTCTTTTAGAAGCGCAAGGGCAGCTTTAGCCAAAGAGCGCCATTGCACAAGATGTACTACTCTGCACAACGTGGGGTCAAAGACTTATTTACCAAGCATGTCGTCCCGTGTTTAGGGTCCTCCTGGAGGAAAATAAAAACACAAGCATAAAATTATGCAAAGTTTTTTTTTTTTTTTTGCGCAAGGGCATCTAAGACCAAAGGGGCCATAAAAGTGGAGCGAGCCTGCTCCTTACAGAGCTATCGCGGGCCAGTCGAAAACGGAATCAGGGTCTAAAACTGCCTGAAGCGGAAAAAATGAGAAAAACAACTTTCATAAAGAAAAAAGTCAGCCTTGAGTAGTCGACACCAAGCGAGGGAAAAGCTTGTGCTCATTGGAAGCCGGTAAGTAACAGACGGCTCTGGGGATCGAAGCTTGCACCTTCCGCGTATACGAGATGGGGGCTCAAAATACCGCCGCGGTTAGACCGCCTCTCTTACACCGATCGCATGTGCTTAATTAATGCTTACCACCTCTGCAGAAAAGTCTGTGGTACAAGGGCCGTAATGCACGAAGAGTCTTGCGCTTGTTATCGGCTCCTTACCCAGCCTGCGCTTGTGAGGTGACCAGCCATGACAGCCAAGGCAATCACAACCAAGGCATACCCCTACTGCAAGCTGCTTACACGTATGCAGTGCTTAAACAACCTGGTGCCTGGCTCCCTCTCGCTTTTTCACGCGAGGCCTTGAGGGGTGTAGTTAGGTAAACTGATGAGCTCAGGCCGGAACTAGCGCCGTATTAGAAACGGGTGATACGCCACAGTGGGCGGTCGCGTGGCGGCAACGTGCACCCAGGCCGAACCTCACCATGATCGGGCGTTGGGCTGCACTGTTCATTGCCTGGCAGAGGTGATTGTGGTTATTCTTCTGCACCACTCCTGCAAGGTACGTAGTCAAGATAGCCAAGAGGGGACGTCTGTCGCGTGTCGTCACCTTCTTCTTCTTCGCATTCGGACACGCACATCACGCTGCTCTAAAGTGGGGTTATGTTGTTATCGTGCTGCTAAAATATGAATCTACACCAACTCGCCCAGTTTTCTGCTCTGCTTATGTTGTTTTATTTATTTTGGTACAAAATTGCTGCTTGTTTTGTTTTTGTTTTTTTTTTTCTCTGAAATTGCTGATCGTTTTGCTATTGTTTTTTTTTCTCTCTTAACCTGGAGAGAGAGAGATAATCTTTCAATGCATAGAATGGTCGGGTGGGCCCTCATTCCAGCAGCCCAATGGCTTTTGTCGCCGCTCTTGCCTGGTTCACCAGCGACTTCCGAATGTGAGCTGGGCAGCGTCGCCTCCCAGTCCTCAGTTGTTGGGTCATTGATTTGTGGTACACCTGGGTTTTTCTGGCATGCCCATACCATATATGGTATAAGTCAGTCACCTCACCGCAGAAGGCGCAATGCGGATCGCATGAATTTGGAAACAGCTGAATTTGACAGGATTTATATATGTATTCGATTGCCTTAAAATGACCTCGTTACCTAAATTCTCCGCGGTAATATCAGGGGTTGATTTCTTCGTTGTCTGGCCAATCGCCAACGCCAGCGTGAACCAGTCTCCAAGGTCACAACAATAGCTCTCTTATTTTTTTATTTACTTCTACAAGAAAGGAGAGGTTGATGCCGCATTGCGGCTTCGGCTACTCCTTTGCCGCCGCGGTGGCTCAGTGGTTATGGTGCTCGGCTGCTGATCCGGAAGACGCGGGTTCGATCCCGGCCGCGGCGGTTGAATTTCTTTGGGGGAGAAATTCTAGAGGCCCGTGTACTGTGCGATGTCAGTGCACGTTAAAGAACCCCAGGTAGTCGAAATTTCCGGAGCTCTCCACTACGGCGTCTCTCATAGCCTTAGTCGCTTTGGGACGTTAAACCCCATAAACCATAAACCATAAACCTTTTCGCCGAGTCCTAAAAACCATTTGGTCTGACGATATACAGTTCAAAACAACGTAACACAAACACAAGAAGTACACAACATCTAAAACAAAGTATAAGCGCCAGGCGAAGTAATATCAATGAGCGAACTAAACGGTGTGAATGTTAATAGAACAGTACACAATGCAATGTACTTAAGAGATATGAATAAACAAGGACAGAAGAAGAAGAAGAAAAAAAAGCTTATTTGCAGTATACACAGCAAAAATACATAACAGCGCTACTGAAGCACTCACTCACACGAAAAAAACAAAGAAACAAAAATAAGCTTGTTTAAAAGAAACACAGCAAAAGCAAATTTCCAGCCGAGCAGTTTAATAACTTGCGCGCCAGCAACATTAGGCCATTTGAGTGGATACTAGCGCTATAGGTTTCGCGGCTGTACGAGGATTTGGTTCTCATGCCGTTTCTATATTCTGTCGAGAAAGAGAATAGCTAGAGTGCGTTCACAGAAAGAGAACAGCTTGAGTTCGGGAACGACCACTAGTAAAAAGTGCTATCTCAGCCGAAGTTTAGAAGAAGAATGGGATTTTGGCTGTGTATATACCACGCAGGATATGCAATCTGTTAATGTAATAGAGCAGGTGCTAGGGGATGGAAAGCTTAGGGGTGGGGGTCATCGGGAGGTCAGTTGAGAAGAGATTAGCAAATTTGTTGCTGCTATTGGATGGCCGCGGCTTGGCGCAGCTCAGGCCTGATTGGAAAGCAATGAGAGAGGCCTTTGACTGGCTGTGCTTTTAACCTGGCTACTGACGGGCGTCTGTTGATGACGGGTCATTATGCGTTTGCACGAGTCCGTAAAATACCTTTCTCACCGTGTGCTGCAGGGCCGGATTCAAACGCGATAACGGTTATCTACTCTTCCTCCAGTGCGTAGCTTGACATCGATTTGATTGGTTCATGAATGTACGGTTCGAAAGAATCTTTTCAGCCGTCTAGTTGCTCACTTAGGCTACACGTTCAATCGAAAAGTGCTCTCTTGTTCGGTGGTGTTGTTCTCTTTGGATGCCAGCTTTTTTTTGTCTTTATTACCGGATGGTGGTTTCTAACGGTCGTAACGGAATTTTCTGAGAACTTAAAAACTGGGAGGGGGGGGGGTGATTAAAAGGTCTATAAACTGCTCTACTCTATTTCATGGCTTCTAAAGAAAGAAAACAGCGCAGTGTATTTGTATCTCATCCTATCAGTTCATGTATTTAGAGCGCTGGTTCTAAGCACTGCATAACCAACTCGTCCCACAAACCACTGTGTAAACATTGTAATTGTCTACATTGTAATATTGCGATTCCTTACCTTGGAGTCAGACCGTCTTCTGGCAGAAAAACTTGATCGCCCTGCTTGTTAACCGCATTAGAAGCACAGCTTGTAAAACTTAATTACAGAGACTTTGAAAAGCAGTCTCATCAGTAACTGCAGGGGTACGAAATTTGTCGTTCAAACAATGGAGCTACACAGGTGGGGGAGCTGTTGTCGCGATTTATGTGGTCTATAGAAGGTCCCAATAGGGTTCTTTATTCTGGGACCTCCGTCTGGGCGTAATCTTTCTAACCATTTCTGACGCGATTGTGATCCAATGAACTTGATTTGTGATTTTGACTAAAGTATGCGAGGGTGTTCCTATGGTGAGCTCTTCGCCATGGGTACTTTAAGACTCGAGAATGGGAATTTTTCTCGTTACAGTGCTTAAGTGTGAAACTCAGTTGTGGATCGCACGATATTTTCACGTAGACACAACCCTTGTGTTAACATTGCATGCAGATTTTGATGGAAAGGGAGCTAAGGAAACTGAGCATCTTACAACAATACCCCCACACCAAGAAATCAGAAACCATTTTTAAATTTTATTGTCAAATGGAAAACTAAAAAAATTCAGGGGCACTTTGACTGTCTAAAGTGCGTAGAGGCGAAAGCGTTTTCCGCACCACTTTCGCTGCTTCTGTGGCACTGGTGGCGTCACATATAATCGAGTACTAATTACTAAGTGATGACAAATCACTAATTAATGCTTAATTACTGATAAATGCCTGAATACTAATTAACTGCTAATTAATGACGCTTAAGGTTCGCCTTCAGGAGTGGAACGCGACACCGTGTTGTAGCGCTGCCAGGGAGTCCACGGAACCCCACCACCCGTTCGGCGCGATGCCTTGCCCTTTGAACGCAACGCTTTTTGAGGAAAGGAAATGGCGCAGTAATTCTCTGTCATCTCGGTGGACACCTGAACCGCACCGTAGAGGAAGGGAGGAAGTGGGAGTGAAAGAAGACAAAGAGGGCCCGTAATGAAGAAAATGAAAATTGTATTTGAGGAAAGGAAATTACGCAGTAACTGTCTCGCATATCTCGATAGACAGCCGTCAAAATTCAGGGGGCACTTTTTTTACCTAAAGTGTGGTCACTGATGTGTGGTTAAGATGTGAAGCTTCGCTTCTAAGAGTGGAACGCGACAGCGTCTTGCAACGCTGCCAGGGAGTCCATAGAACGCCATCGCTCATTCGGTTCTACGCCTCGCTGGTCGGTAAATTGGTTTTTGAGGAAAGGAAATGTATCTGTCTCTCATACCTCGGTGGACACCTAAACCTCGCCAGGAGGAAAGGGAGGAGGATGGGAGTGAGCGAAGACACCGTATTCACTAGACGCGCCTTTGTTCATTCCAAACCGTCGAGCTGGCATGGCGGGGTGGATACCATGCTCGTCTCGCACGCCGAAGACCGGGGTTCGATTCCCGAGCTCGACCAATTCATTACTCGGTTTTATTTATTTATATGGCCTGACTAGAAAAGTTAATTCGGCAATTAAGCAATTACCTAAGCTCAGTCCCACTTGGAACATCACTATACGATCCCTTCAATTGGTTACATGGTTACTAGTCAAAGTACAATTGGCCCCGTTTGAAATTTGCGCACTGTGACGTCACGACCGTTTCGACCAATTGAAAAGCGTGACATTTCTGTCGACAACTGCTGCTTACAACGATGAGACATTAAAGGCTTTCGCCTTAAAAGAACTCAGGATATAACATGCCCCCCCCCCTCCAACCAAGTTCGGCTAGTTGACTAGCCCGTGCGCTTACGTATAATACACAGGCTCAAAAGAAAAATACGAGTGCTGTTTACAACACACTCATTGACTAAGAGGCCACCAAATTGATAACAATGCTACCCCGCGAACTTGGCTCATTGTCATGTTTTTGTGTCTAGCAGCAGACTGGTGCTCCAGAGACAAAGCAAGAGAAAAAGGCACGCGTTTCGAAGACAGCGCACAGACTCGTCGCGTGAACGCATGGGCAACGGTCCACGACGTTAATGTTTAGAAAGCGGACAAGTGATCATAACTTACCGCGGGCCCCGATAATCACAGGTCGGCCACGACCCTGACCTCGAGTCACTCCAACGCGTGCGGACTGTGGAAGCTCGTTCCCTCCGCGGCAGTCCTTGTTGAGGGGGCTGACAATGGTGGCCTTGGAAGGCACTGGATTTCTAGTGGCACGTAAGCGTGCGCGTACTTAAACGAGGCCCATAATCCGGGGGGTGTCGGGAAAACAAAGCATTCTGCGCCAGAGCTGCTGGACACGCGCTGTCTGCGCTGGTCCTTCGTCGTTGGGACATAAGCCTCTGAGGAAGGACGAATAAATGGCTCATAATGAGGGTCACTGCTTAGTCTTATCTGGCTTGGTTTGGGTGGAGGCCAAGATAGATCCACGTTTCGGTGGCAAAGGCGCCTTTGCGTGCTCTGGTGCCGGGCGCTTGCATGTAACTGGAGATGCGGCGTTGTTCCGCTAACGTCAGAGGGCTCACTGCTGGAGAATTGCTGACGGTTCTTCGCGAGGTGTTAGCTAAAATTCTGCATCTCGGTAATATACTGCCTCAAAAACCATCAATTACTCTTTGTTACGGTAGCTACTACAGCGTGTTTATTAACAACAAGTGATAATATTTTGTAACGATTTTTTTTTTTTCAAAATTTGTTCCTTAGACTGTTTGGATTTTGTCAGTCCCGTCCTTGATGCCTGAGCTGGAACTCACATTGCGTGCTGGCCATCAAACCTAACAGCGCAAGCTAAATAAAAAAATGGCGAAGAGTCACAATATTCACGTTACAAAGAATAGTCTTGAGGAACTTCGGAATTTGTCCCTATGTGTAATCTTCATCAATTCTGTTTCGATGATTTTACAACTGCGCTGTGCCTGTCGTGGACCGTGCGTACTAGGCTTTTGGTGTGCAAAATCTGGCTCATTACGACCATTAGCATTTGGCCGCGGCAACCTAACCGTTCCATACTAGTTACGTCCTTCATTTCATTTTTTTATGAATGGCTCAACAGAAGCCGTGCTCTTGCTAGCGCCGTAGTTAGGGGCTCAAAGGGGTGAGTGCTCAAAAAGTGGATGTAATCGGGCGAAATAATAGGTGTGGAACACTAGTTGTGGTGTCATGCCTGAATAGGATGTAAGGGAGGTGTCGTAAAATTCAACCTTAGCGGGCGCTGTGCATTTACTTGGATTATACGCTCAAAAGGCGCCTTGAAATAACCTAGAAATAACCTAGAAGAGCGTGGGTGCCGCTGGTGAACTCTCTAAAGGTTAGGTTATTTGTAAAAATAAATACCTCCGAAAGCAGAAGAATTGACAGCCGTCGCCGTAGCTCAGCGGTAGAGCACCGGACGCGTAATTCGGAGGTCGTTAAGCGAATTAGCTTTAATCAATTAGCTTTAAGCGATAACATATTCACTAATATTCTAAATCGAACAACAGCACAAAATAAATAATGTAATTAAAAATCCCTCATGTCCCTTGGTTTCTGTGGCTGTTGGCTTCTCTCATATTTATAACGAGCCCCTCATCCCCCCTCTCTTGTTTGCTAGAAATACATTGGACTGGTCACACTGCATCCTTCGGGCCAACAGCGCACTTTTGTGCACACGACGGAGTTCAGCCCTTTGTTTCTGCTCATGGCGTCGTAATTGCCGAAGCGTCCTTACAGCGTTGTTTCGCCAAGGATACGCGTAGCGAAATAAATGTGCAAGGGCCATCACGCATTGCATACAGTGTCTACAGACCCACACTTAAGTGGGAACCCCCCTTCCCGTCGCCATCCTCCCTTTGCTTTCTGAACCGCATTTTCGCCGTATACCGAGGGAGCAGTTATCGATGTTGGGCACTGGCCTTTTATTTGTGGAATAATCTCATCACTAAACAAAAACCTGAACAGATTTTCTCAAGTGGACCTCTACTCAAAATTAAAAGCTAGAGAGAATTGCATTCTTTATTCTGCGGATTACAGGTGCTGGCAGAGGTAGCATGCTATTAGTTTTTAGGGTTATTTACGCGTTGCCTAATGGATATTGCGAGGTGAGGCACGTACAATGCGCTAGTGATCCCTGTGTGCGCTGTGATGGGCGCTTGTTTCCACATTTCGCACAGGACGCCCGTGATTAGGTTTACAGCATAATAGCGGGCTCCGTCGATTCGCGTCTGCACCTGTACATAATAACTGCCGAAAAGTTTCACTTGTGTCGTCATTTTCTTTTGCCTTTTGGCGATCGGGAAGATCGCGTCAACTTTAGGTTAATGATGAAGTTTAGCCCAAACGAAAGTACGGGAACACGAGGAATGCGCTTCAGGTTGACGTACCGAGGTACGGCCTTCATGACAGGTCTCCGTTGAGGCCTTTGAGTGTTGTTCCACATCCGTTGTTGGTTTTCCCCATTCGCTGCTTCGGATAACCAGGGGTTGTCATTTCCCAGGGAGCAGGATTCTGAACGGCTCTGCGCAACATCGGCCTCCTGTCTGCGTGGCAGGTGCTCACCGGCAGTCACGAACTGGATGAAATAGTCTCTCGCGTCGATCATCGCGCCGAGACCTACGTTAACCCCACTCGTTAGCGATCGACGCCGAGACCAGGGAGTCAACCTGGCGTACGACATGCGCTGATTGGCTGTGACGTGCGTGCGTCCACGGCCGCCTCCGGTGGCGCCACCGTCGAGCTCTTCTTCATCCCGACCCGTATGACCCGCACGCCTGGCGCTTGGCATCGACGGGCGCCGCACTGCTCGGTGCATTGCTGCGAGTGCCGCCTCACGGGGTCTTTTGTGTGCGCCAACTTGGACCGGCTGGCAATCTCGTCTCGTCATCGGTCATGACCTAGATCGGCGCGGCGCTGACGCAACGAAGCGCGTGACTTTGCGAGGCAACCCGTTCTGCACTTGCCTCACTGCAACTTTTCCCCTACGCGCGCGGATCATCCTGTGGACGGAACCATGTGCCAACGTGGCCTCCAGGATGTGATGCGCGCGTGTTGGAGAAGCGCGGATCTCGGAGGCCGTGCTGTTGAGAGCTATAATTTTATGTGCTGCCAGAGGAGGAGGTCAGGGCGCTGTGGTCGCGTGCTATTCTTTCCGGAGAATGACGGGAAGGCCTTCGTCGTGCTGGATGGAGCCAGAGTTAAAGTGGGTTTCTTAGAGTCCGCTACCGCATCCGCCACGTTGTTGCTTGGATTATAACACGTCGAACCTGTATGTACGATTGGCGCTGTTCACCGTACGCTCATCTGTTTATTTATTTATTTATTGATTGATTGATGTATTTTGGCAATGCAGAATTAGCGCTTAGTTCAGGTACTTACCCTCCGTTGCTTTGCGAATGAAATAGCATAAATAATTTCGGGTAAGCTCTGACTAAGCAAATGCTGTGTGAAGTCAGGATGACCAAGCAATCACAGCTGCGGGTGCTGCATACGCTACCAGCGCCCTCAACGTTGCGCCACGTTGCGCGCGTGAGAAACACGAACAGCACGTACCTTCTTTGCGCGAAGCAATAAAACCTTGTTGTTTTTAAAAATTGAATCGTCAAAGCGAGTTTCTGTTCCTATCGTTGATCTTTATCACAGTGCACGCCCGTTACCAGACCTTCGTGCGCTAAAGCGCGCTACTGACTGCCAAGCAGCATGTGAACAGCATGCGAACTGGAACTCTAACAAATGTGCTTCCTGCTTCCGCAGAAGAGTCTCATGACTTCCGACCAGTGTCAGATCATATGCATAGGGAAGCCATCGCACCGCCACTTTTTTTGGACCTACCATTGCAGCCAGCGATAACCCGCAGTATGCTGTTTTGAGGCACGAGGAAATGAGGACGCGATTCCGAAGAACGCGTGGAACGTGGAAGACCCGCCTGCATGTGCAGGTAGGCGCTGACGCTAGAACGGGTCACGTGCGCCTCGACGAAAGCAGTGCCCACTGAGCACGGGCGATCTAGTACAGCAGGACCTTTTATGTGGCTATGCGGTGGTTGGAGTTCGCCGGTTCGTACTATTGTAGGGCAGGCATTTCAGGAAACCTTGGCATCCCAGCAGACACACAAGCATAAGCGTGCGGCTCGCCACAGTGGCTCAGTGGTCGACTCGTTCGGCTGCTGAACATGAAGCTGCAGGATCCTGCCGTGGCGGCCACATTTCCAGGCAGTCAAATCGCAATAGCGCCCATGTCCATTGCGACTCAGTGCACATTAAATACCCCTCGTTGTTGAAATTATTGCTTACCCATTCATTTCGGCGCCTCTTTCTGTCTGACTGCTATCACTTCCGGCGCTACCCCTTCCTTTACGCGGCTCGTTTGTATACTGAAAATGTGACAGTTACTGCTGCTTTCCTCGCATCATGTGAGAGAGGCAGAGAAATAGCACGGCTTCAAGATAGCCGCTGCCGGGCCTGAATGAAATGCGGAAATAATAAATGAAATGCGAACTCACTTTGCGTATTTTTCTCAGCTGAATTATTGGAGATCGATGCATATATGCCACAAATGTCAGTTGTTCTCATTTGTGATCGCAAAAGAGCATAAAGTTGACACAGTGTCACGCAAACCGAGAGTGCGAGCATAGAACTCAAAACAAAGCCGGTAGCTGCCAGAAATAAAGGGAGCCTGCTTTTCCTTTGGCAATATAATCGACAATTTCAGCCGGCGTGCTGCATAATGGATAATTGGTGTAATGGTTCTAAGTTTGATCTATATATTGCATGCGCCTAAGTATGTATGCGCATCTTTGTCGTTTTTAGATCTTCTAAAATGTCAGTCGTGCAGCTGTGCTGATTTCACAAAAACAGTTGTACAGTAAGATTATTGTCCTCGATAAATCTACCAGCTTATCACATTTCTTCAATCTGCGGCCAGTAACTACGAAACGCTGGAAGTTCAGAGTTGCAGCCGACATTTTTGTTCCCTTGGCAACAGCTAAGACGCATGAGACGATACCCGCGTCGAAATGAGCATGATCGCATAATCCGGCAAAGAAATGCGACACGATGTCTGCTCATTTTCATCACTGTTACCCCCTTCTTCACAGGGACGCACAACAAACTCAGCAAATGCACAGACAAGTAATTACCAAGGCCGCTTCTCCTGCCCTTGGGCCGATGGCGTTTACACATGCGTGCAAAGTGCTTGCAGCTTTTCTCGTAACGTTTCAGGAGAAGCCGTCACCGTAAACTTTTCTTCCGACTATTTGCTCACAATCACTTAATGCATTTCTAAGTGACAACTGCGTCGTTTTCTATCCTCGTCCTCAGGACATAAGCGGCTCAATTTTGCCCTCTATTTTTCCGCGGTCGCCACTGGACATCGGGGCCAGCTCACCAGAGCGTTTTTGTTGAAAGTGAGGAGGACAGCTTACCCAACTAATTGCGCATCGTTGCGTGCCTAGTCCTTGCACGGAAAATAAAAGATTCATGAGCGACCCCACAGTTCGTGGCACGCACTGAAGTTCGCTGCAGGGGCAAATATTTATTGCTCCGTTCCGCAGCGGTCCGTGGAGAATTACGTTTATGGGCCTTGCACGACTCTCCCTGGAGGAATTATCCGCCTCGGGTGAAGAAGCATTTGATCCGGTAACTCGTATGTCACGAAACCGGAGTATGTCGTATTGCATACGGCACCAAGGCGGTTGTTGGTATTCGACAACGTGTCAGGCGAACGTCTCTCAGTGAACTGCCACGTGTAAGCAGCTTGCATGGCGGTCACTCTTGTACCGTCTTTGCCGATAGTAATCAGGCTACCGTGACCGCGACAGGAGCGGGTTTTCTCTGGGCCAGCGGCGATACGGTCGCCTGCTCTCGTCGGCTGCGAGTTTAACCTGCGTGACGTGGATCCGCATCCTCACTTGCCTCGTCTGAATGGCAAAAAGTCGCCTTTTGACATACGTATAATCTCGTATAGAGGCCGCGCCCGTGTATGGGCCGTACCACCGGTTTTGAACTAGATAATAGATGAAAAAGTGCGGCTGTGTCTTTTTTTTTTTTAAATTCATGCATGGGCTACACCTACAAAGTTCATTCCTGAATTTAAAATAAAAACTGCGGCCCTTACACAAGTTTATGCGGTGGTCAGGGCAGCCTGCATACCTGTGGCAAGGCCGGTGCACCGGCCGAGGAATGTTGCGTTCAGAAAAGCGCTAGTAAATTCGTTGATTTATTTGCCCAATGATCAGATCCATCGTATACAAGTTGGAGCAGCTACCTGAAGCAAAGTCGCCGATAAGGCTTCAAATTCGTTAGTTCTAGTCACGTTTGGGCCCGTTGTGCGTCGTCAGCTTGGACTCACGCCCAGTTTGATTTCAGCGATGTGAGATTAATTTTAAGCTATCGCAGACTGAGAGAGGTTTGTGAGGATGGAGCAAAGCGTTATACGGCACTGGTCGCGAAATCCTCGAATCATTGCTTATAAGCGAACGTCTTAATATGCCACGCGCATCGCTTGATATAGTATATTATTTCTTATTATGCGCTACACATTTCCAGACCGCTATTGTGCAAGTGTGTGTTGGCAGCAATAGAAACGTCCGGGATTGCAGTCTTCGCAGTGCACGTGTCGGCGTCTTCCTTGCGGGCTGGGCGGTTCGTTTTATCTCTCGCAGTGCGCCTCAGTGCAGCACTTTGCGAACGATAGCGGCGGTGCGTGCTCGCGATAAGTGGCGCGATTGAAGCCCGCTCGTTCCACAAAACGCAACCTTGACGAAGCCCGCGGCACTGATAGCAACCACTGCCGACTACTAGAGGATCTCAAGCGTGCGCTGCTGCGGAATAACGTTTACGCTGCCAGAAGCCGTGAAAGAGCTTTCGCTCACATTATAGCAGCTCACTGGGCGGATAGCAGACAGGTAGGGAGGTGTATGATAGTTAAATCTTGCCAGTGCTCACCCTTGGGGAAGAAAATTAAAGTTTAGCGAAAAATCTTGAACTTAAATTGAGGACAAAGCTGCGAACTGTGGAAAAGGAAACGCTGGGTAACGTCATGATACAGGAAAAGAGTAGAGTGGGCCAGAGAACAAGCGCGAGTTAATATCCAAGCTGAGATCGAGAATACGAAATGGATAGGTGTAAGGAATGTAGTTTGTAAGGAATATAGCCGATGGTCGCTTAGGATAACACGGTGGATATCAATTAAGGTATCAGTGGTTAGGGTCACATGAAGGTCAGGTGGGTGGATGAGATTAGGAAGACTGCACGGCTAAGGTGGCCGCAACTGGCGCAGTAGAGGATTAATTTGCAAATACTGGGAAAGGCATAGGTCCCCGGCACTGAATGAATTTTGGTTAATCATGATGATGATGACGACAGGGTGCTTTACGTGTAATAATGGTTGCTACAGGCCCACACGCTGGACCAGGTACTCCAGGAAAAGTGCATGCATCGCGAACACCGCATTTTGTTGATCATATTTTTAGTTGAAGCGTCGGCGTTAGAGCTTAATGGATGCCTTCTTAGCCCTCACATCTGCTGGATTAGATTTAAGCCATGTCAGTGGGCTTCGGCTTTAATAAATGCCTGAAAGCCCTGTTGATCGACGCGTGGAATTCCAGCTCCACACACCAGCGGACAAATTTCTAGTTTGACAGACAAATTTGCGCGTAAACTTAGGGGACGGTTGCGTCCTTTAGCTCGGCAAAGCCAAGTCGCTCGCAATTCCAACCTCGTGGACCTTGGCGCGCTCTCTTTCTAATCCATGCTTCCGTCGTCGGTAGCCTTCGTGTTCCTTTGTTGGAAAGGTCTTGTCAGGAGTGAGAATGACTTTAGCCTGTGCGCCGCCTTTGACGCATCTCTAATTCAAAGCACGTACTCACACATCGAGTGGCGCCGCTTGAGCGGGTCCGCGCTTCTGAAAGCCGACGAAACGAACGAAAGGCTCGCTGAACGCCTGCTGTGGTTTTCAGAAATTTAGCCGTGACACTTGAATAGAGATTAGCGACAATTTCAGCTTCCGTATCCGTCCACTTAATTTGCCTCGCTTTGAGAGATATGGACAAGCAGTAGTAGGAATCGCCAGAGCAGTGTGGAAACTATTCATGGCTGAAAACTTTTCTAAACGCCTTCTTTGTTGCTCAGCTGAAGCTTCAACTCGGACGTCTCGTCTAAATAAATTAAAAAGGAGAAATAGTTTTTTTTTCAGCAGCTGCGTATTTTAAGGCAAACTGCAGTAATTGATTCGAAACATTAGTGCTTAATTAAGTTCGAAGTGTTTTTTGAAAATTGACAAAAAATATTGAATTTGAGAATTTTCACTTTCTTTTCTTACAACATAAGGTCCAATAAGACAAATACCTGTTGAACGACTGGAGCGTTTGGCGAGGACAAAAGGACCATGTTATTAAGGCGGAAGCCTTTAATGCCTCATCGTTGTAAGCAGGAGTTGTCGACAGAAATGTCACGCTTTTCAATTGGTCGACATGGTCGTGGCGTCACAGTGCGAGAATTTCCAACGGGCCCAATTGTACTTCGGCTAGTAACCATGCAACCAATTAAAGAGATGGTATAGTGATGCTCCAAGTAAGTGGCCCTGAGGTTAGTTAATTGCTTAATTGACCAAGTCGCCTAATTAACTTTCTACTCAGACCAGATACATATATAAAACCGAGTAGAAAATTAGTCGAGTTGGGGAATCGAACCAGGACCTCCGGAGTGCGAGACGAGCACGCTACCACTCCGCCATGCCAGCTCGATGGTTTGGAATCAATGAATACGGTGTCTTCGTTCACTCCTATCTTCCTCCCTTCCCGTTACGGCGAGGTTCAGGTGTCCACCGAGATATGCGAGACAGATACATTTCCTTTCCTCAAAAACCAATTTACGGACTAGCAAGGCATAGAGCCGAACGGGCGATGGCGTTCTGTGGACTCCCTGGCAGCGTTGCAAGACGCTGTCGCGTTCCACTCTCAGAGGCGAAGCTTAACATCTTAACCACACACCAGTGACACAAGCAGCACCACCGCGCTTAAGGCTTCCGACTGACCACACTTTAGGTCTACAAAGTGCCCCCTGATTTTTTGACTCAAGGGTGTTGCATTACTTCCCATAGTCTATACCACTCTTAACATGCAGTGTGTTTGGTGTTTTCACGTTTAGTACAGAGTGAATGCTTTAATGGTATCAGTTTAAAGAATTAGACTATATCTGTTTTCAATATGCAGCTACGAAGCTGCAAAAACAAGTTTTCGGACTTCTCGATTTCTGTCCTTTCAGCAAACTTTCAGAACTAAAATACGAGAGCCTAAATTCATGGCTCATTCACATTGCTCTGCTGATTGCTCTGCAGTAAATTTCAGTTTACATCTGTGAAGCAGCAGCACAATAATGACAGCTCTTCAGCGTTCAATTTATCTGCACGGACAAACCGTGCTTAGTCCCGCAGCCGGATTCCGAACTTTGTACATCTAGTCAGTCAAACCACTGTTGGTGATAAAAGCAACCAGACTGTATTATAAAAATCATTTACGGCGGCCAGGTTTCTTTTGCAGATGCTTGGTAGTATACTGCCTCATTAACCCACTCCAAAGAGTGAAACGAGAGCTATCTTGCGATGTGCATTTCGAAAGTAATTCACGAGATATCAGACGCATCCTGCACACCAACCATCCGTTGACTTAACGTGAGATGCTTATGACTTCAAACAGCGTGCACTCTGCACGATTAGTATATCTGACTGAATTGCAGCGTGAGAGAAAATGCAGCAAAAGAGCTCAAAAACGTCGACTTTGGAGCTAATTGCTTGTTAACAACGCAGCTTGGAGTGGCTAGAATGGAAGGCCATATATATATATATATATATATATATATATATATATATATATATGCAGTGTTAATGCAATGCTTGAAAGGCCCACACCCATTCAATAAGAATACACACCACATACCAATGGCTAGGGAAGTCTAAGCACGTATAATTTCACGCCTGCTAGGCGGTTCCCATGCACCTCTCGCACTTGGACTATTTCTCACTGCCGGTTTCAATTCGCAGCGACTTTTACGTGAGAAAACGCCTATTTCTCAATTGGGGCATACGCGCTGTGAAATATAAGTTGAAATGCTGAAGTTTCGCCTAATGTGCGCGCACCGTTTTAAAGGACGACGTTGTGCCCACCTTAATATTCATACTCATGAGTGAAATCTTCGTGTGGCCTAGTTAGTGCACGTTATTGGAATGAATGCTGCGGCACAAATAATGGCATGACACCATAACAGAACACACAGAGCGCGAAGTATACAAACTGCGTTTGTTTTTCCGCAGCCACCCGTTCCTACAACACTTTCGCCCCCCCTTTATACCACGTGACCTCACTCAAACCCATCCAAGAATTCCAACCTCTTTATCGCTGCGCTCTCTGTGTCATACGTGGGTCTCTTACGGTGCCCGGGCCCTTCTTCGCGCCGTAACACTTACTCCAGCATCCGCACGCCGCTCCGCTAGATGCAGACCTCGGCCATGGTATACATCGGCGACTGGTGGGGGCGGCTGCTATCGCGCGGCAAGGGCCGCGTTATTGCGGCGCACACGCGGGCAACGGGCTCCGAGATCGGACGACCCGCGCAACCCGCCGCATCCCGGCACTCTCTCTGACCGGAATTCCGGGCGCGTGAGGAAGACCAGGCAGCAATTGCTGCTCTCTCCGCCGTGGCGGGGTTGGCCCACCGCGTCTTACTCTGCCGGCGTCCGCTGCAGCCACGTGATCGCCGTGTGCGCAACTGGCGCAGCATCGATGACTTCGACGCCGCCGCGAGCGCCGTGCCACGCGGCCGCCTATCTATCTGGGTCGGACGACCTCCGACTCACGGACGACCGGGCGTCTTGGGCGCCCCCCGCATCCCCCCGTCGGGTTGCCCGGACGAGCCGGTAGCGGCTCATGCCGCCGCCGCTGCTGCTGCTGCTGCTGCTGTTTGCTCTGACTGCCGCCGGCGCCCTGTCGTACCCCGGGGGGCGACATCCTGCCAGAAAAGCGGCGGCTAGCCATGAGCTTTCGCTGCTTCTACGGCGTTTGTGCGCGTGCCGCTGGAGGGTCCATGGTAGCGAACGTAGGCATATACTGCGGAGCCTGGGACGAGTTATGGCTGCCACTGTAAAGAAATCTGAAAATGTTGCGCGATTCGCAGTGTGACTTCTCTCTCCTGCGAGGAGCAGTGGCATACGGAGGAAATTCTCTCGCCGTGACTCTGCGGGAGCGGTCCTGGATGAAATCAGCGCCCATTCTCTTCCTCAGACCAGCCATGCTGATAGCGCATTTTCTCTGCGGTTGCGCGAGCGGTGCAGCCGAACTACTGTGTTGCTGTTCCCTGGTATTGACTCAAGGACATAGGAAATGTGTTCCTCCTACTTAGCGGTGTATGAAAACGTCTTCTCCTTTCGTCTGTAGGGCTTCAAAATGCAGAAAACCGTATCACCTTGCGATATCTAGGGCCGAGCGCTCGGTTGCCTGTAAACTGTTTACTGTGACTGGATTACAAACTGGAAAGGGAGTCGTACGGTTTAGTGGCGATTTATTGGGAGGTGTAAAGGAGAAGGTGTGCTTTGCGTAAACGTTCTCTTCTTTAGATATTCGCTGTGTTTTGCCGTCTCCAACGATTATTTGGCGACGGATAACAATTTCACCCCGTAGTACCGCGTATTACCTCTAAACGGCGCAGGCATCACAGTACGCTAACCTCAGTTGGGCGTCGCGCATCGTGTGACGCCAAGCGCTCTCTTCTCTTGAGTTTAAGATTTCTCTTAAAAAAAAAAAGAATAAATCCTTGTCTTGTATTATGTGCGATGTGAAGTTGGGATATATGGGTAACGTTCATACCGAAGGTCACCCAAGCGCTTCTGCTGTGTGCTTCTCGTACTTCGTCCTCTTTCGTGCAGTGTTTTTTCTTCAAGATAGACTTGGCTTACTGCTCTGAGCACATGTTACGGTATTCGTTAATTTAAGAAGTAGCTGCAAGTTGAAGTAATCCTTCGACCAGATTGCAACCGCAGAATATATTAGAAGGTGTTTGGTTTCATTAGACGCAAGCTAATTGAAAAATTGATCACACCGCGTTAGCTAATAAATCAATTAATATTCATGAATATGCGTGAATAAAGTAACTGCATGTCCAGATAATCCATCCTCGAAAGCGGGACTTTTATAGCTGTTATAGGATTTGGTTGAGAAAGACATTTTAAGAAAATTACGAAAGTGTGCGTTCCAGTGTAAGCTGAAGTTATTTCTGCACCCATCTCGTAGGCAGAAGGAGAGCCCCCAAGTAGCCAGCAGTTTTCCAATGGGCACAAGGTCTTCCCTGGCAGGTGCTCAGTTTTGCTTCTCCGGGGTGAAATGCTTGGAAAAGTGGGTCTTGGAACACACGTCTGTGGATCAAGAACAGCTCAGCCATGGACTCTTTTGTCAAGCAACCGTCGCGCCATTAAACTCAAATCGACATCGTAGTCATCATTTTAGCATCACTATTGTAAGTAGAAGAGCATTAGCCTTTCAAAATCCTTATGTTGTACGCAATGTCAGGAGCCTGACGTTGCAGGTACTGACAACAAGCGGCAGCCACTAATGCCAGGACCGATATTTAACACGTTGTGTCAATCGCCTGCTCTGGTACGAGGCTAACAGGCCAGTTCCTGACAGGCGAAAGAGTGGATTGAAAATAGAACGTTTATATAAAACTGTCCTTGAAAATGTGCCGCCTAACACTCGACGTCATCCCCCCAAGGAGAGTAAGCGAAGGTTGCCTACTGCAGCCGAAAAGGGCAGTTTCAGTCCTGCGCCATATCTTAGATGCCGCTATTATGCATCTGAAACATCGCTTTATGCTGCGATATTGCCAGTGTAAGCGGCCACTGTGTGGCAGCAGTCGCGCATGAATAGGACCATTTCTCTTCAAACGCATTTGCGCTTTATGAGTGTCGTCTTTATTTCATTTCAATAGGTTGAGAGCCGCTTCTCCGGTAGCCTGATATTATTAATGGAACCCAAGTGCTCAAACCAGTTGCTGGTGTCTACCACATCACAGCAGCGAAAAGTAGTTTTGGAAGAGGAAGCTAAGAAAGATGCAAATTACTATTGTGCCACTACCGAGGTGACGTATTTTGCGCATCGGTAATGAGCTGGCTCGAAACACATTCTGCTTTTAACCGACACCTACCTCCAGTGAAACCTGGCAGTTGCCACCGCGCTTATACAAAATTGACTCGTGATGTTACACCTCGCGTATACCTTCTGTTAGGCGCTTAAAAAATATCGCGCCTTCCGCCACCGCGGTCTCTCTAATTAATGTTCAAATGGCGCGCGGAATGGTCTCCCTAAACGGGCTAACTTGGCGACGAGAGACGCATTTTCCACTGCTCGGGTTTCGCATTTTCCACTGCTCGGGTTTCTCTTGCCTCGTGCAGCTTGCAGAGAGCGGCTCACCGGAGCGGCGCGCTTTTAAGAGCGCCCGCTGGCTTCCTGCAGGGACGCGACCTCGGGCATCGCTGATGAAGTAAGGGGGGAGCTGTGGCAAGATGCGCCGCGCGCCGCAGAGACTTTCGAGCCGAGAGACTTCGCTGCGAACGGAAGGGCAAAGGAGCCGCCGCCGCTCGCGAGGAAGACGCTGGCGCTGCGTGCTGCTCGCGCCTGATTTACATTACGCGTAAACGGCGATAAGTCAACCGACGAGGCCACGAGCGGGGACTGCTCTATACTCGTTTGTTTTTTATTTTTTAAAGCGGTTATCATTTTCATTATTATTATCGCTTTGCGCGCGCTCGCGCTGTCGCGCCAAGAAGCGCGATGCCGTGACCCCGGCGGTCATGCGACTCATCCGTCGCAATCCTTCACGATCAAAGGGACGTCGTGTCTCGCGTGGCGCGAGTAGCGCCGGAAAACCGTTTAGCCATGCGAGGTTTCGCGCGCGTGTTTTCGTGTGGTAGTTGAGTAAAGTGGTTGTGCGGAGTGTTGGCTTAGAGGTGGTTACTTTGAGCCACGCCGTAGAGAGAGGAAAGTGGGGCTTCACAGAGTCTGGGCGTTGGTTACTTTTCTGCGCACGTTGAGTGCTGGAATCTCAGCACATTTCTGTTGGCGCTGGTCTGGTGTGGATAGCATTAAATATATAACTATGGCGTTCAAGAAAGCGTTCTGAACCTGGCGTTACACCTAAGATGAAATTCTTAAAGGCAAGGCTGTTAGGTGCCCTAACTTTCCGATTCGCTGCAAAGAATGCACATCATGCAAGACCGGCTCCAAGATTTCCAGCTTTGTAAAGTTTGGTTTGGTTTGGTTTATTGGGGTTTAACGTCCCAAAGCGACTGATGCTATGAGAGACGCCGTAGTGAAGGGCTCCGGAAATTTCGACCACCTGGGGTTCTTTAACGTGCACTGACATCGCACAGCTAACGGGCCTCTAGAATTTCGCCTTCAAGAAATTCAGCCGCCGCTGCCGGGATCGAACCCGCGTCTTTCGGGCCAGCAGCCGAGCGCCGTAACCACTGAGCCACCGCGGCGGGGCGCTTTGTAAAGTAAGGCTCAGAACACTTTTCAGACTCTATGTTTCTCACAGGACTGCTAATAGCTGGCTGGGCGGACAAGTTAATGTGCACATCGCTTATTATTTACAGAGCAGAAGTCCACACACGGGAAGAAAGAGACACAACGCTAGCAAAAATGCATCACGTTATTTGAACCCGCCGCGGTGGCTCAGTGGTTAAGGCACTCGTCCACTGAGCAGGAGTACCCGGGTTCGAACCCGCCCGGGGCGTCCGCGTTTCCATGGGCGCGAAACGCAAAAGGCGCCAGTGTGCTGTGCGTTGTCAGTGCACGTTAAAGATCCCAGGTTGTCGAAGTTATTCCGGAGACCTCCATTATGGCACTTTTTTCTTCCTTTTTTCTTTCACTCCCACCTTTTTCTCTTCCCTTAAAGCGCGGTTCGGGTGTTGACCGAGATATGCGAGACAGTTACGCGTCATTTCCCTTCGCCAAAAACCAATTTTCATTTTGTTATTCGCTCGGCCTGTGCTGAAAAGCCGTTCTACCTGTACCAGCAATGATTACGGATACACATAACTGTGGTTAGACGCGACTATCATTTCACAATTATGTTTGCGCAACGGCGAAGACCGATTCGAAAACCAACGCTTCGAGATTATTCGAACATGAGACCGGATGGTGACCCGCTCGAACGATCTCGTTTACGACGTTTCCATGGACCGAAAATAACCCTTCATGTGACTTCCGGCGTGTTCCTACCTGTTGGTACATACTCTGCTTAGGCACGTCGGCTAATACGCTTCGATAGAGATCGAATTGATGGCTACACTGCACGGCTCCGGCAGCATCTCCGTTATTCTCGAGCCCTGCGCTACCTAATGCCGATAGCGCAGCCGGCGGCGGAGTGCAGCCGCGTCTCGATAGGGCGTCGTGCTAAGACCTTCAGCCGACTCGGGCGCCGCCGCGCTCGGTGGACGAGGAAGTGACGCCCGCGGATCCCTTGAACCCGAACGCGCCTTTGTTCCGGCGTGACCGACGCCGTAATCGTGGCGAAACCGTTACCACGATGACCCCCGGCGATTACATAACCAGCTCCGCAGCGGGTCCGGCGCGTTTTGTTGCGGAGGCGCTAGTGTTTCTACGGGCAGCCGGCGAGCCCGCATCCCCCTGCGAGCCGCTCTAGAGTCGTGGTCTGCCCGCGCTGCGAGCCGGCGCGGCTGCTGGTGCCCTGACCTTTGGCGGGCGCCTCCTTTAATGCGCCATTTGCGATTAGCATAAGCGCGGTCAGTGAAAAGTCTGGACGCTCTGGGCGACGGCGAAGCGAAAGCGCTGAGGGAAGAACGGCCGCATACCAGAGCGTGCTTTGTAAAAGCAGCGCGTAGCGCAGCGCGTGCTCTGGTTGCGGCGTTTTTAGGTTTCTCTCCTGAGTCTCGGCCTGCGGGGGTGAGTTGTCAATCCTCTTCTTCCGGAGTGGGGTTCCGCGGAAGAAGATTGACAAAGAAGAATGGACGGAAACGGAAGAGGTTTCACAGAGGGTTCACAGGAGAGTTGTCAAGCGGAAGCTTTAAGAGCCTGAAGTCGTTTAGTCGGTTTCCCCTTTGGTTGCGTTGTTGCTGGGTTCGTTCGAAGATGCGAAGGCGTTGTATGTTAGTGTTTGGGGTCATCAGCCCCACACACTAACATTCATTAGCATTGAGATGCTGGTAAAGGTGACCGCTGAAGATGAGTCTTAATATTCTCCGTACATGGTTCCAAGACAGAACACACTGTTCGAGAAGGAACTGTGAAACAGGGACCAGTTCGCCTTAGCAGTGTGTCTATTTCCTCACAAGGGTGGAAACTTTGGCGAGTCGATAACTGTGATTCATGGTATGTGAGGTAGCGCAAAACGGGACAAGGGACAGAGAAAGGCGCACATAACACAGGCGCTAACTTCCGACTGACAGAAACCTAGACCACCAAGACGAACGAGAACCGTGACGGAAACAGGCGCATTCGGCCGGAAAAAAAATAAAAATAAAATCAGGTGAACGAGGAACAACGGACAAACAACGGTCGCCTAGGTTTCTGTCCGTCGGGAGTTAGCTGCTGTGTTGTGTGTGTCTTTCTCTGTCCGTTGTCCCGTTTTGCGCTACCTCACATACCATGAATCTATTTCTTCATTTGCCTCGTCCTCTTCCCATAGCTAATGGCTCGTAGCGATAAAGGTCCGATTTTGTATGCTAAGGTGTGTCTTGTATATGTCGCTCTCTTTGTGCTGTGTAATAAAATTGTGTAAAGTAAAAAGCAAGAAGGACGGAAGGATTGCTTTTTTTTTCTGCCTTGCATACGTCTGCTTCGTTTTTCTTTTTTTGTGTGTGTATGTGACTTTAAGAACATCGGGAGGCGTGTGCAAGGTTATCACGTCATCGCCGTCCTTTCACCCAGCGGCATAGGCAAAGTGGCATTTCCGCACCCGGTGTGAATACAAACAAAACGAAGGCCTTCGATGACGTGCGTGCAGCGACGCAGTGACTTCGTTATAACAAGGCATAGCAGCATTTCCACTTCGGTTTATTGCTGAAACGGCCTCTCCCTCGCTCTTCAGCGGCATAGAAACGCATAGATTCGCAGTCCTTCTGAGATCGACGGCGCCAATATAAACGGAACATGAGTCACGGAATCAGTTGGTCGGCTTCGCCTTTTTTATGATGGACCTCCTTCGACACACGACACTTGCATCGACGCCCCTGTTATGCCTGCGGTTCAAAGTCGCGGAAAGGTGCTCAAGGTGCTGCGTGCTTGAAGTTGTAGGGGAGGGGACGGCAAGGAGAGAAGGAGGGGGCTTGGGACTCCATGCGGTGAGTGCGCAGATTACGACAGCAGGAAGGAGCCATTACCCGTGGCCCATTCTTCCGTTTATGGGGTCTCTGCGACTAATCGTCTTTCGATGCCGGAGGACGCCGAGTCGTCGGATCGCTTCCTGAGCGCGCGCGCTTTCGCCACGTGCAGAGGCAGGAACGACGACCTCGGTACTCCTCGCGGATTCGAGGGCCGCGCCGGGAAACAAAAGAAAGATTAACATTCACGGCGCATCAGAGTTCGCGGGAGAGATTGGGCGAGGCCTTTTCTTCCCTTGGGTTGGAAGCGAGTCCTCGAGTGGTGGTTCTAAACCGCTGCGAGTTCTGGAAGAAGGCTTGCGCGATGGAAGAACGGCCGCGCTCGATGCGACAATCGGCGCGGATTAAGCCTGTGGCATAACGCCTAAAACAGAAAGAAAACGAGAAACGGGAGAAACCATTACAACGAGGCCCCTAGAAAACAGAGCGGTGGCGTTCAAATCCGCCCTTATTAGGAAACGTGTTCACGTTTGCGTTTGCAGCGCCTGTGTACGTCTTTCTTCATCCTCGTACTTTGTGCGCCTCCGATGCTGCTTTGCAATGTTAATCGTTGCGAAGATCATTGTCTCGAGTATATACGTGTACGGTCCCGCTATTTTCATCTTTCTTTTCAGGGCGGTCGCCTTGGGGCGTTCCTTCGCTCGCGCTTTATCGGCGCAGGCTTCTTCTTAGCATCTCCTTGCACTGCTTTCTTTTTGTCTTCCTTCGCGCGCTTGCATTCTTCGCTCAATTCACACGCTCCGAGCTTATCGGCACAAGGTCGTTCTCGCTTCTGCCGTGGGGCGCGCACCTCGGCAGCTTTTATTTTCCTGCCGTCTTCGTAACGGGATCTTTAGCGAGACGATATCCGTTCTCATTCTTCGTGCGATATCCGAGGCTGCTAAATGCGGGCGTGGAACCACTAAGGTGGCCTTTATTTCGCGCTATCTTGGACTTTTAACAAGCTGTGCTGGAGTTTAGAGCCAAAGCCAGCAGGTATTGAGGATGCAGCGTAGTCGCAGATGAAAACGTATAATTAAACTAAAACAAAACTGGTAGTTCGAACGACTATAGATGAATTGCTTATGCGGTACGCAGATCTTGACTTAACAGTCGAACTCAAGTGGCCTGCTGGTTTCACCAGTCGTTTCGGGTAATAAATGCTGGATTAAATGTAACAGATGTTTATTTCACAATGGAAGGCTCATGCTTATACACTGTTCCAGAAGCAGACAAGAACGGATTGAAAGTTTCACGTTTACACGATTCTTACTGCCCTTGGAGCATTGCACAGGGCTTCGCTAAATGCCGTTGACGGAATATTCAGCAGACAAGGGAGTGGTAAGAGGTGCACGTTATGACATATATGACGGAAGCCAACAGTAACCAAAACTAAGGAGCATAGGGGATATTTTTGTTTGTGGTTTTTCATCAATGGGAGATTAATAAAAACAGAACAAAAAACAACCACATGCCGCCGGTGGAATCCGAACGCACGACATCCGAATTTCGCGTCCGGAGTTCCATCAACTGAGCTACTGCGACGTCTACCGCCGTAAAGCACCGGACGCAAAATTCGGGCGTCGTACGTTCGGATCCCAACGGCGGCTTGTGGATGCTTTTCTTCTGCTTCTGTTAATCCCCCAATGATGAAAAACCAAAAACCACAATAAAAAAAAGACATTCCCTATGCTCCTTAGCTTTGGTTACTGTTGGCTTCCGTCATATATCTCATAACGAACACCTCTTTCTATTCCCTTGTCTGCTGACTATTTTGTTACTAGTTACTAGTGATCGAAAGTGGTAATTCTATTCTAATTATGCCTATATTCCATCTCCTTCTTTGGTACCGTGAAGATTGGAACGGCATTCGGAAAGACTTCGTACGATGGCTACGTCCAACCATCTCAGCAATAATAATCTGTCTGCCTGTAGCAACAAATGTGCGAATAAAATAGTGGACTTCCTGCCTTTAACGGCTGTGCTCAAATTCTTTTCTTTTTCCATATGAAGTGTAATTTCTGCCAATTAGTCCATCGCTTCACATCGAGGTTGATTTTATTTCACAATATAGGTCTTTGAATAAGCCTTTAGGGCATTGGCTTCCGTCCCTACCTCGCAGCATGTATTATGCTGGGAGTTGCAAGACAGTTCATGCCACTTAAAACTGGAGCGGCCGGTTCGAACAGATAGGTGTCGTGGACTTACTCGCTCAGTTCTCGATGCCAGACATTCGGAAAACCGAAGCTTTGCGCCGGGCATAAGAGGAGGTCGCAGCGCAAGGAACGAAACCCTCTTTTTTTATTTTCTCATGGAGTGCCAACCGCCCCTCGTGCGGTCTGTTTGTTGCGAGCCAAAGCCTTTTGGGACATAGGCCAATTTAAGTAGAAATGACGTGTCGTGTTGCGTACTTTGTGGCTACAAAGTAAGGCGACTCTGGATCCAAGCTATTTCCGGAGTTATTTCAGACAGAAACAGTATACGAGGGGGTACCCAAAAGAAACC
The DNA here is from genome assembly GCF_055824585.1 of Amblyomma mixtum. Lineage (NCBI taxonomy): Eukaryota > Metazoa > Arthropoda > Arachnida > Ixodida > Ixodidae > Amblyomma > Amblyomma mixtum. Next base: position 42,271,420 of record NC_143013.1, read on the forward strand.
GGACTAAATTTTTTGGTCGGAAAAGCTTCTGTGGTACCGCATTTTGCCACTAGGAGCGCATAGAACGAACATTCCAGAGTCAGTAAGCCGAGTGCCGTCGTTGAAGGAGGTCAGACTAGTTTAGGCAGAGTTTTAGAGTGACGACTGTTTAGTGTGAATGTCGTTTTTGCAATGGCTGATTTTCGTGAACAGCGTGCGCCGGTGAAATTCTGATTTTTGCTCAGAAAAAGTTGAATGGAAACTCTTGAAATATTAAGAAAGACGTACAAGGACGATGCTATGGGGACAACTCAAGTGTTCCTGAAACGAATCCTGAATCAAAGCAACAATCATGCCAATGGAAAACTTCAAATTCACCTCGCCTCAAGAAAGCTCGTCAGGTGAAACCAAACCTCAAAACAATGCTGATTTGTTTTTTCGACCTGAGAGGAGTCGTCCATTGAGAATTTGTTCCGCAGGGTCAGACGGTTAGCCAGGCTTTCTACTTGGATGTTTTGAAAAGATTGGGCAACAGTGTGCGGTGGAAGCGGCCAGATTTGTGCCGGTTGGATGACTGGTTTTTCCATCATGGCAATGCCCCTGCTCACACAGCCCTGTCTTTACGACAATTTTGGACCAAAAATGGCATAACCCCTATTCCTCAACCCTCATACTCTCCCGACCTAGCCCCGTCCTACTTTCTTTGTTTCCTAGAATGAAAAGACAGATGAATGGAAAGCGTTTCGCTGATGTTGATGAGGTGAAGAAAAAAACGACGGAGGCACTGTCAAGCATCACAAAAGATAAATTTAAACAATGTTTTGAAAAATGGAATGAAAGATTCGACAAGCGTATCATTGCAAGTGGGGAATACTTTGAAGGAGATTGAAGGTCTGTGCTTAAAATGTGAACAAATAAGTTCAAACAAAAATAAGTCCGGTTTCTTTTGGGTACCCCCTCGTATGCTAGCTTGTCTCTGTCCCGAACGAAGGAGTCGACGGTCAGGGTTCTTTTCTTTTTTTCTCCTCATGGGACCAACGGACGGGGAGCCGTAATGCTGCCGTCTGTAATTAAAGACCGGATTCCTTTAAAGGCCTTCCCGGAAGACGAAAGACCGACGTCCAGCCGTTCGTTGAAAACCTAAACGCTTGAAAGCATCCTCCGTCTCCCGCGTATTTTTCTGTTCGGACATCTTCCTGGCCTATTGCTTACTCTTGCCTTTCCAGCCCTTCTCTTCCGTTCTACCGGGCTCTGCAGGCCTGCTCGTTTTAGCCCTTTAGTTCTTCATGGTGTTTACGGAGCAGCGGAAGTCGCTTTTGCCCCCTGCGGAAACGTGCTGCTCGTGTTCCGTTTGAAGCTGCGCCCGTGCAGGGAGGAGTTAACGGTCTCCTCGCGTGACTGGTCCGCGTCGGCGTGCTCGTCTTGCTGCCTGCTTGGCCCCCGCGCGCGCCCTTGTGGCCCCTGTCGTGATATTGCTCTTGTCTTCCTAGTGGCATTACTGGTTGCTGCTGCGCACCATGCGGCCCGGTGTGCGTGCGGAGAAAGAACGAGTGAGGTGGAAAGTCAATGGTCCCGTGCAATACCGCGTACGTGCGCACTTCGTCGTGTGCATGCTTGGCGGGATGCGTCTTAACTCGTGGCTTCCGTTCGGCGTCATCAGAAGAGGCCTATGGAGTCAAGATGTTGCTTTAATGTGATCTCTGCTGTCTGATATTTGCTTGTGGTGTTAGAAGTTCGACGACACGGTGATACGGTTGTTAATTTTGCAATTATGCAAAATTCACTCATGCGAAATTCATGCAGCGTAAATGTGCGTCAGGGCACATTTCCACTTGCAATTCACTGCCTTAGCTTTTCTCAGAGGTAAAGTAGCGAGTTTGTGCCCCCGTAACGCTGTGGAGCTTCAACTTATCAAGATACTTTGTTGAGAGTATTGTACTACATATGAATCATGATGGAAATAGCCACCGTGGAGGGAATTAGGTTTGAAAATCGTTTTTAGCCCTGTATAGCAACTCCTAAAGAAGTACCTAATCGACAAGATAATTTTCACGTAAATGGCTGTCTCTTCTTCTGAGTCCGAGCACGGCATCGCATGGTCGAGTTCTTGCCACAGTGTATGCATATCGACAGAGGCGTAACGGAAAGCACCCTTGTACTCTCTTACGGGCTTTGCAGGCGATCACTTGAGGCTTACCCTACTCGAATCAGAGTGTCCTGTCACAATACATTTTTCCTAGAAAGCTGGGCGAAATACATGAGCATAGGCAGCCGCTAAATTCATCTGCACCATGATTTTTTACTGGAAACTAAGTGACACCACCACATCGGGAAAAACTGATTGCCCATTTTCGGCCGGACAACCGCGATAACTTTGAAATCGCGTTGGACTGTACAGTGGTATGGTCGTGTGCTAATACACGAACACTAGGTCGTGAGCATAATAAAGAACCCCGAGTTGTCGATATTAGTCCGAAGCGCCTTACTACAGCGTCCGATAGCGCAGAGGTAGCTCTAGATTGTAAAAGTTCCTTTATTTAAGAGTGAAAGACAAACTACGCCAGGTAAAAATCCTTCCACGGAACGGTGTGTTTGCACTGAACTTAACGTATCACCCCTGTCACGCATAAATAAAAGTAATTTTCCTGTACGATGCGTCTGGCTTCGGCTCTGCAGCATCTGTGGTGCTGAAAGTTCTCTCTTCTTGCACACATTCCTACTGAGTTCAATGGCAAGGACATATGCACGTGTGAATTGCTAAAAATTACTGGCCGGTAAGATAAAAATTGCGCCCTGAAGTGCAACAGAATAAAGAGCATTTTAGAAGTGTGAACTCAATTATGAGCGAGCATAGAGACCTGTGCTATATCGGAAGGTCGTAAAATACATCTTGACAATACACAGAACTGGCACGATACGCAAACTAGGACAATTTAATTGCTTTTAAACATCCTCTGTTTAAGGGTAGAGTTTGTGCTGCAGCAGGCAAGCAGCGAGTTTGTTTCTGAATCTTATCGAATTAAGTGTGTTGCAATTTTTTCTAGCCGCGGCGGTGGCTCTGTGGTTATGGTGCTCGGCTGCTGACCCGAAAGACGCGGGTTCGATCCCGGCCGCGGCGGTCAAATTTCGATGGAGGCGAAATTCTAGAGCCTCGTGTGCTGTGCGATGTCAGTGCACGTTAAAGAACTCCAGGTGGTCGAAATTTCCGGAGCCCTTCGCTACGGCGTCCCTCATAGCCTGAGTCGCTTTGGGACGTTAAACCCCATAAACCAACCAACATTTTTTTCTAGAAGACCCTTGCATCACCTTATGGCGCATCTCAAGTCTGAAGAGCTAGAAGATTGTTTCGATGCAATATACACGCATACGCAAGCGACGTAAAGCGCAATGTCATGGGAAAAGTATCAGTGTTGGTTAATTATGACTTATGCAAAATGTGTGGAAAGGCCCTAGCTCACAGAACTTCTCGCGCATAATAGCGACATGGGATGTGTCATCGATCGAGCTCAACCTATACAAAATTGTGCTTTAGTCAAGGCACTGGCCAGTCACAAAGCGCTGTTGTGATATATACTTGCGTACAACATAGTGAAGGTGGTTCCAGTAGAGCAAGCGGTGCATGTAGACTCGACAGCGCTTCGTGTTTGGACGAACATGGAGGGTCATTTATGTACCCTTGAGGCCCTGTCTGTCTTCGCTACAACATAGAACCGGACATCATCCACCTACGGTGGTTCTCACTGCAACCAACCGCACCGCAATTCCCGGCAGCGACAGACCTCTCGTTGGGCTCCGCAGAAGCCTATGTTGCGGCGGCTCAGTGACCCCTTGATCGCTTTCGACTTGTCATCATTCACTCGGTACACCTTCTCTCTTTTATGAATTCTTTCTTCATACACCCTGAAGAAATACCGAACGCATTAAAATAAAACGGGGTGTGAATATGTTTGATTCTTGTTGCCTTCAAACACGACGTTTTTTTTGTTTTTGTTTTTTTTTTATAAATGAGCGGCGCAAGTGATCTCAAGTGATCGCAAGGAGCGTAGCTCGGCTGCAAACGGGCGCAGCAGGCCACTGGTCAGTGCTGCCCAACATAGCTACCGTGCGTTGCGATTTTCGCTGCGCTGCTGTACAAGAAGGTGACGCAATCGAAACATGGTCTCGTTCTCCTGGTTTTTCGAATCTGAAGCGCACTTCCTCGACGAGCTAACGGCGCTCTCGGTCGCATCGTTTTACTCTGCTCCATTCGTGTTTTACATCGCCAGGGATTGAGAGCGGGTGCAACCTTGAACGGAGATGCTCTTGACGTGAAGCCTCGCGATGGTGCTGCTCGCTTCAGACGTGCTGCCCATGGCGATTGGCCGCAGTGTCCGTTCGCGCCGGGCTGACCTGCAGGCATGTACTGGCGTTGCCATCCAGGCCATCTGGAAGCGTGCCATGTTTCCTGGGTCCGGCCTCCGCTTCGGATGGCTCGCGGATGAGACCCGGCCGGATGGATCGAATCCTGCCGTGCGGCCAGTGCGGAATGTCGCCCGGCGGGAGATCGGCCCACTGCCCAGCCTGCTTCTTGCTCCTCGCTCTCTCGATTTTAGCATTCTTTCGTCGATTCCTCCAGTTCTACAGAGCTTCTTGAACGAACGGCCGGTTCGTGGCCTTTTTGACATGACGTGGGAATTGGAATACACGCTCTGTGCGCTATTCTTGGCCTAACGGTGTTGGAGCTTGTTTTTTCGCGGCTGGCGGTATTCACGATTCTCGTTATGCAAGGGCTCTAGCGCACGCAGACCTGACTTTGACGTGCGCTTTCTAATTCTGTGTCTTCCAAGCACTTCCTGCTCTATTCCCAGACGTGTGTTATTCTTTGCCGTCATTTGAGGGCAAGCGTATTGAAAGAGATTAAAGGGCCGATTTGTCACATGTAAAGGTTGGAAAACATGGCTTCTTTGGTTGCAGAGCCAGGTCTAATCAAATTTACAGGGTAACTGAACTGCCCAGCAAACAGGACGAATAGGAGTGAAAACTAAAAGGCGTCGAAACAACGTCTTCTCTTCGGTTTATCCTGTTTGTTGCTGTTTTTATTTTCCCACAGTACCACATGCACAATCCAGCCCATTCACAGCTCTGCGTGCACTGATCCCGCTTTGGGCCTTGTGCGACGTACTGCTGCAGCGGCATTCAGTCTGGCCTATAGTTGCTTCCTTAAGCATCTTACTTCGTGCAGTTGTCGTCGACGCGAAATTTGTAGGCGCAGCGCCACGGTTTTAGCATATCCTACATCCGGCTTCGTGATGTGGAAGTGCGCCGCAATATGTGCAAGGTCAATTCGAGGGAATGAGGACACAGGGGCAGCGACAACCGCAAATTTGCTTGCACGTTTTGCAGAAACCTCTACACAAGTGTGTATGGGGGGATGCGATATAAGTCTATAACTGCTAGTGCTATTATTGATCGTGTGGCTGCTGGTTGCGTTACGTCATGGTTTTAAATGAGCAGCGTGACTTAAGTTTGTTCACACACCCCTATATCCGTCCCAGAAGCGTGACATGCGGCTTAAGTTCTTTATTCATGGCGAACAGGCCGTGTACTACAAAGTATCTAGATCTAAGTCAGCCGTGCTGAGTCAGTGTGTTGCAGATAAACGTATGCATGGAACAGAACACGCTGCGTCGTTTCGCCGATCCTTAATTCATCGCCGCTTGGCCGAGCGAGGCATACGGTTATGCACAATTTATGCATCGCGGAAGCGGCCGTTGAAACCTTACGTCAGACTCCCTCTCCGTCGGCGTTGTGTCACGCATGGGTAGCCGCGACAAAACTCCCCTTCTCCGAATGTCAAAGAAGGTCACCGCGCCGGGCTCCCCCACTCCCCCCCAAAACCCAAGTGTTTGGCTCCGAGTCTGGCTCTTTCGAAACGAGCACTGCCCTCATCTCCGACTCGCGTGCGCGACATCGAGACAGCTTTGCGCGACACCGTCACATGTTTTTTTGCAGATGTCCCGGAAGTCATGAGTCGCTGACAGAGCGTGAACACTAAAGTAGACAGGTTGCACTCACCCCAACACGTCCCGACCTCTGCCGTCATCACCGCCTTTCCTTCGCCTTCCTCCTGCGATCCTGGTAGCTTGTCCCTTGCTAGGGGCAAGAAGGGGGGCGTGGCGCAATCGGCTGCTTTGCAAACTCATGCATTCTGCGGCGGAATGTGTATAAAACGTCGCCCTCCGACGAGAGACATCACCAGTTGCCGCGCTTGTCAGCAGTGTTTGTCCGTGTCCAAATCGTCGTCGTTGTCGTCGAAGCGGGCGCGATGCTCAAGGTAAGGTCGAAGTCGTGCGCTCCGTGTCGCGTCGTCACAGCGGTCGTCCATGTCGGTGCTGCACGCGGGACATCCTTTTGCAACGTGCACGCGGCCGCCGTCGTTGCTCTCGGCGTGGGCGCTTGACACGACTGTCGTCTGGGCCAGGACTCTGTACACGATGTCGTGTGTCCGCCGCCGGACGTTGCGCGCGCGCGCCTGAAATGTTGCTGACGTTCTTGCCTAAACGCCCGACGACAGGACGTGGGAGCTGAGTCGAAAAGATCTGCTGATGAGCTGCGTAGCTGTTCGCGAGCGAAACGCAAAACGGATATGCTGGCTCGGTTACCGGAGGGACGGATGGGCGGCCTCACCCGCTGCAAACGCGCGGTGATTAGAAGCGCACCTGGTTTCAAGGAAAAAAAGTTTCGTTATTCTGCTCTACTTTATCTTGTTCGCCAACTCCACAGTGAATTTCGTTGTCAGCGTGTCGTCCAGGTAATCTCTGAGCAAGACTAATATTTTGTCACGTTTGTAAAGGCTTATTTGTAGAAGACGAAGGATACACTAGCGCAAAAATCGCTTGACTGTGCTCACTTCGTGTTCGTTTTTTGAGAGCACTCGCTGTGCTTTCAGTGTCCTTCATATTGTGTAGGGAGCCCGTACTTTGGCGCGATACCTTGTCACGAAGCAGCAGCAGCAGAGGAAACTGATACTAAATGGTCGCCGTTTTTATATATTTTCAGTTCTAGGTTTCACAGATAATGATCAAGGTTAGGATGTCTTTTACGAAGCGCACGGAACGAGTTCGGTATGCGTTGTAGCAAATTTCACCAGTAACTCTTTGCATTGAACGCACATGATGCATGGCAGAAATGAAGTAATGGGATAGTTGCACTTGCCAAGGTGCCTTAATGAGGGCCGTAATAGGAAGGAAGGAGGGTGGGTTAAGGAGGAAACAGAAGTTAATAGTGTGCAAATTGAAATAAAGAAGAAATGGACATGAACAGTCATCTGTTTCGGACAGCAGATAACTGATATCCCTTAGGATAGCGGACTGTATTTCAAGAGTTGGTAAACGTAGTACCAAGGAGAGGCAGAAAGTCATTTGGCCGGATGAAATCAGAATACCAGGTGGCCGCAGCTTGCCCGGCTCGGGGTTAAATGGAGAACCACTGGAAAAGCTTTTGCCCTGAATTGGACATAGTTGGGCTGCTACTGCTGCCGATGATGGTGGTAATGAATATGCGGCGTCACGATCTTACGGTACTGCCACATCGCGTAGCCAGCCGCGGAGGGGAATGAACACGGGAATGAATACGCTTTAGCAGCACACTGCAACACTCTCCTCGCGGCGGCTTTGTGGCTATGGCTTTCTGTCGGTAAGCACGAGGACGTGGATTTTAATACCAGACTCGGTGGCCGCCATTATTATGGATAAAGAATTAGGAAATGTCAGTGCGCCTAATGATCCCTCTTTCTACTACTACTTGATCCCTCTTCTATCTGTTCCCTCGCGGCACGGTTCACGCAGTGTAAGTATCCAGCCTGAGGACGAGACTTCGCCCTTTTTTTCCTCATAGCTCACCCAATCCACCCCAATGTTGTTACAGCTGGACAGAAACCCAGATAACACAGCTTTAAGCACCCTAAAGTTTATAAGGGTCGTTGGGTCTCATGCTGATGCTTCTCTGTCTCTTTACGCAGGAGTTTCTTTTCCTGCTCTTAGCTGTCGCCGCACTAGCGCAGCGAGACAGGCCGTCTAGGGTCAAGGTGAGTGCGTTATGCGTTTTCCTTGTTGTTGTCTTGCGCTTCTTAAGCTCCGCAGTCTTGATCACCCGCACAGAAAAAAAAACAAAAAAAACGTTGCAACTTACGCGAGCTTTGGATGCATGTAGTATTTGAATTATTGTATTTAGTAACGCTCATTAGGAAGAAGTGAACCCCTTTTCATGTGTTAAGTACGAAGACTCCAAAAGTGCTCTCCCTCTCGAGGACATATATGTCTTCAGAAAATTGTGCTGACAGCATCAGTCGTCAGCACTTCGCAAACAAATGCGCAAAACCGCTGTGGTTACATTGCGCACAAGTGCAAGTATCGTACCTTAGACGACGCTATCCTATTTTCTGTTGTGCGTTGTACACGCGGCAATACTGTAAGTTATCACGTGTTCTACCCCTTCGGGCCCGGGGCAGCTAAGATGCACGCCGTTTATTCAGGTAATTATGATGGCGCGGCACCATAACTACCTGTGTACGTCTTGTACGTCTCACAAAACAACTGTCACTATTGAAGCGATAGCTTGACTGCTAGGTAAGACCGGGTAGCACCGTGTGTTCAACATGACCTTCGGGAGAGCTGCGGGGGTCTGGTCTGATGTCAGGGCAGCCCGTTTCGCGACCTTTCAGCGTCATCACAACCTGCCCACCAGATAGTGAGCAAATTGCCCACCGTGGCAGGTCGGAGTTAACTTAATCAGTGGTCTCTCGAGTAGAGCAACCTGGGCCGCATAAGACTCACCACTGGGAGCACCTGCCATCGCAAGGCAGTGCCGCATCAGTTAACCGCTGCGCCACTGCGCCAGGATGGCTAAGAGGACTCCCAGGGATCTATGAATGTAAAATAGAGAATGACGTGCATATATGGAAATTACGCATTACGCTATCGTGTCATATCCTTAAGGCAGGTCTTAAGTATTCCTTAATTGTTTATTTCCCCGTCTCACGTCTTCCACTTGCAGGCCGACGATCCCGGGCCCCCGGCTCCGTACAGCTTCGTCTACGGCAGCTCGGCCAAGGACGGCACCCACGGCCGCGAAGAGACGAGGGACGAGCACGGCACCGTGCGCGGCAGCTACCGCATCGCGCTGGCCGACGGCCGCATGCGCGTCGTCAAGTACGTGGCCGACAAGGACGGCTTCCGGGCCGGCATCGCCACCAACGAGCAGGGCACCGAGTCGGCCAGCTCCTCCGGCGTGGTCGTCCACTCGGAGGCGCTGCCGGGACCCGACGCGGCCAGGGCGGAAGCTCGCAAGGCCAGGGCTCGATCTGCGGCTCGGGCCACGGCCTCCAGGCCCGCGGCCGCTGCGTCCTATAACGTCGAGCGGCGAGTGGCGCCTTCGCATGCGAGGATGCCGGGCTACCTGCCCGCGCCCAGCGACGACGGCGCTTACTTCGAGCCGTAGGGTGGTGAACGTTACGGGTGGGGACTGCATGGATGGCGAAAAATTAGGAAGTAGCCGACGGCGCGTCGCGTGTACAGAGGAAAAGAACACTATAAAACGCCAAGCTAACAGTTAATTACTTATAGCACCTTTCGTGCGCTTTTCAGAGGTGGCGGTAGCGATGGGGTGGTGGCGGTGCAGTTGTGTTCGGGTGACTCCGGCTGTGCTAACCGAGCAGCAGCGCTTAAGCGACATTGAACCTCGCATCTTCTGCAGTCCCTTACACAAACGTCGGTACGGGTTAGCCTCGTGGATGAAGTTAACAAGCTGTCGCGCTTTCTGGACTAGTTGTTTGGTTGCCCTTTTCCTCTGTGTCTGCGTTTCTGCTGTCCGCGGTTGAAACTACAAATATGTTCCTTTTATCCCAGTGCTCCGCAAGGTTTGGTCGGAGCTGTCTAGGGCAGAGTTCTGTGTAAGTGATAGACATGAAAGAGATATTCGTGAGGTTTTTCGGCGAAGGTGAAACTAGGTATGAGCTGTAGGGAAGGTGACGTAAACTCAGTTCGCATGCCAGGATTGTGAATGAGGCAGCTTTTCCGTCCTCAGTATGAGGGAACGCGTTTCCACCATTTGCTATATAAAACTCAAGGTCTGAAAGTGAAGCTGCTTTTGAGTTACGTACCGGAGCCATGGTTCTTTTGGGGAATTGGATCGCCTTTGGCCAGTCTCGTCCGTGTCCTCGCTTTCTCTTTCAGTGCCTGCGCACGGTCACGAACGGTACCAATAGCCCTATCAAGCGAACCTTATGTTGCGTAATTTGAAAAAGCAGGCACAGTTTGCTCAATATCGTGTTGCTTTCTGAGGCGCTTATTGCAAGGACTTAAAATATTACGCGTGGCTTTTCGCGTTCATTTAACATCAGCCTGACTGGAATCGGAGTTCAGACTTGGCAAAGAAAAAAAAATCGCGAAATGTAGCGCTGATTTCACCAATCAAATCGACAGCCTGAAGTCAGCCTGTACGGTGTTGCCGACGTCTATTTTTTTTTACTTGTGTGTGCCTGTTCTTTTGATTTATCGCGTTTTTGCGGAGGCTTTGCACGGTAGTGATCTGCAGTGTTTATCTTTTGATGTGGTTAGTGTTTAATGATGCGTCAACGAATGTATTACTGAGTACCTGCGATGTTACTGCTGTACCACCAGAGGGAAGAGGAAAAAAATGAAGGTCTGACATCTCACTTTGGTTTTGCGGACCGGGGGCCGTAATTCGTGAAGATTTATATCACGAGTCATTTCTATTGCCCTTTCTATCTGCCACCTTTGGGGTTTGCGTTTATAGCCAGCAAACAACTTCGTTAATCGGTTCTGGTATCGAAGGCCGGCCTCTCTAAATGAAAAGGGGCAAAGGAAAAGATTTGGGTAAGAAATCCTACAAAATACGGCTCCGGACGCGTTCTTCGATCGATACCCTTCTCGCCATGCGACTTAGTAAGTGTCCAAGGTTATATCGGTCAGTAAGTTTTGCTGACACGAGCAAGTGTATATATGTATAGAAAGAACATTGTTATTTCGGGAGTGGTGTGTACATTATTTCGTTTTATTTTTGCAACTCACAGCTTTCATTTCGAAAAAAAAAAATGGGTCGACTTTGTCCGCCTTTTATCTGCAGGAAATGCTGGTTACCTTTGCATGTTCTATAGTATACTATACCATCTATAACATACCATTACCACGGTTGGCATTACAGCGTTGACCAATGAAGAATGCGACTGGTAGTGAATTTTATGTACAAAACAAAAAATATATCTTCTGGTGGGCAAATACAAACACAGGGTTGTTGTTGTTGCTGTAGTCCCTTCGTTGCAGACGGTCTTGTATCAGTCAGTCAGTTTTCTGTTACTGTTATTGCCGCGTTTTGGTCTGTATTTGTTGTGGTGACTGCTGTGTTCTGTCATTATGTTGACAGCTTCACGCCCTGTCCGCTGTGACAATAAACTCCGATTCCTGGAATTATATTGTGCGCATTTCTTACTTGGCCGTCGTTTTACGTCAAACATTTTCGAAGAAACAATATTGTTTTAATTCAGTGCGAAGACTGAGCGTGATGCACTTGTGACGACATTCGAGCATTCGTTACACCATTCAAGAAGCAACCGGCCCAATTAGCAGACCGGATTTTCTTCTGTATGTGTGCTTAACATCGATCATGTTGGCACATAAATGCTGGTCGTTCGGCGTCAGTGCTGCCGTGAGACAGCCCAGTTGGCAGATTGTGTAGCCGTGTCAAGAAATTGATATATCGATGCTAGTTGATTTAGTTGCGATTGGCCACGAACTGTGACGACTCTATGGCTAAGCATCAGCCGCTAACCCCCGAGCTGCCAAGATTGGGATAATATTCGATATAAGACAAGCCAGGAGGGAGGTTGCAATCGCCATTTTGTTCGTGGTCTCGCGACATAAAACGTCACACGCCAGTGCTGATTTCATTTCGTAAAGCGCTGTCAGCACATATAGGGAACGTGCGCTGCCCAGATGGCACTGCAGTTATTCCACTAGGTGCCTAAAAACTGCTGCCGTCAGTCGCTTGGGCCGCTACAAACGCGAGAGCACATTCTGAACGATTAGAAGCCCGCGTTTGGTAGATAGCACTATTTGCCTCGCTTCTGTAGACATAACCCAGATAACTGACACGCACCATGAGCGCAGAAGCTCATGCCAATAAGCCCAGGAAGGTGGCGTGGAATAGCACCAAGAGCGCCCCCAAAACTGCTTGCTCCTCTCGCTATGCTGTGTGTTAAGGCGCTGCAGTCGACACGGCAAACTTGAGCTGCAGTTCCCTATACAATAAACAGGATCACTAGCCTCTCTGCACCCCCCCCCCCCCCCCCCCCACGAACACACACAAACGCACGCACGCACCCACACACGCACGCGCACACGTGCGCTAGCACGCACACACACGCAAGCACGCGCACACACTTGAGCTATAGCGGGTGTTTCAGAGAAGCCGGTCACTAACATTTGAAAATAGCATTTTTGAGGTAAAGTGAAGCTTTTTGCGGAACATTAATACCAGCGATGGTGGACGTGTAAAACCAGGCAAATCATGTTAACTAGTAATGTTAACTAATGTTAATTAATGTTACTGTTAGTAATGTGAATTATTAAAGTAGCTAGAAAAGTAGTAACATTATTCGCATGTTTTTGATGACCGCCGACACTTGTATCACTATGCGGCGAAAAACTTCTCTTTACCTCAAAAACCCCTGTTTTAAAGATTAGCGGCCGGCTTCTCTGAAACTCCTGTTATACAGTTAAAGTAGCTTGTTATAACAACAAACGGTCATCAGTTGCAACATGATGGCGGACAATTACCCAAGACGAATTTGAGAATGTGGACCTCTTAAGAGGTGCTGAAGAGGGTTTTCATGCATTATCTCTGCAAATAATATCCGCTTTCTATCTCGACTTGCGAATCTTTCGCGTCTCGTAGAAACCTCAAGGCAGCTGCTTTATGTCATGTTTAACGAATACAAAGGCTTCCTTAAATGTCGCTTTATTTTCGCATTTCCTCGTTTCAGGCACGTCGTCTGCTCTTGACAGAGGAGGTTGCTCACCCTGATCTTAATTGTTTATCGGGGTGCAATTCTTTCAGGCTTAATGCAGGTTCATTTAAATTCCATCGGGTGATACCATTCATTCATACGCAGTAAACTGTACATTCAATGTGCACTCCAGACGCGCATGCATGCGTTCGTAAAATGCGTATTCCATCTATTTGAAGAACAATACACTTAAAGCGAACGGCCTGGCTTCCCATGCTCAGTCGATGTACTCGTGTAGCTAACGGCCGTATACCTCTGGCGCTATGACCTTCTGAGCGATGAAGATGGAGCAAGACCAAGAAAAAGTCTTCTCTCCTTCTTATCCCAGCTTCTGTTCGCTAACGTCAAGCTCCCAAGCAATATGAAAGGTTCGCATCAAGATCGAGACGAGCTCTTGCCTGACGTTCCCCTTTCCTGGTGCTTCAGTCAATACTATCGTCGGCACCCAACCCTCCCAACCCCTTTTTTGGAGGGGTGCATCATATTTTCGATGCCACCGTGAGAGAGGGAGAGAGTGCTCATGAAATCGAAACTAGCACATACGCACGCACACACACACCACGCAAAAGTCGAGCAAGAGTTAAAATCGAAACAAAGCCTGCCGAAAAGGTATCGCGATGCTCCGAGCGCTCCTTCTTACTTCTTTCTCAATAAGCGCGATCTAGCGTCGTGCGAAAAAAACAAGCGAGGGAAAACACAACTTGTGAGAGGGGTACAAAGAAAAGGACAAAGCAATGCACGAAAACTGCGAGGTTGCGTCCCCCCCCCCCCCTCCCCCCCTTCTATATATTTTTGTTTTCGCACCGGGCCGCGCGCGCGATTCTCATCGCTCAGCGACGGAGGGAGTTGCTGTGTCGTCGGTGGGGGTCTCGATACGCGCTCGTCGTCGTTGCTTGGGGGTCGCCCAGCATCGGCTTTGTCAGTTCGCCCGGGGATCGTGTGCTCGTCCTTCCTTTATCTTCTCGGCGGGAGAATAAAAGAGGCGCCCCTGCGTTCACCTCGAAGGCGAAAGCCGCGCTCGAGAGATGTGACGGAGATTGTTTCTTCCGTCGCCGCTTCGCCCCCGCTCGAGAAATTAACCGAAATTCAATTGGAGGAGGGCTAAAGGGGAGAGTATGCAGATTCTGGAATCGAAAGACAATATCTTACTGGGTCGGGACGCTTGCCATTGGCGCCCTGAGCTGAATCGAAGGTGGGGCCTCCTGCGGTTCGCCCTATAAAAGCGGAAGACTGCCGCTGGGACGGTGCACAGCGGCCACTTCTTCTGTCCCTTTTGCTTCTCAGTCTTCCACGGGGGAATCGCCTTTGGGGCGCGCCACGAGCTAAGGAAAAAAATGTACAAGGTGAGCACTGAGTACGGAAAAAAAACAGCCTTCTGGGAGTAGGTGCGTCTGAGAGCGAAGCGATAAACTTTTTTTTTTTTTTTTTCACTCATGCAGCCTTCGGAGAGGAGTATCCTACGCTGCACAACCTAAGCTGACCATACGTTCGCTGCATAACTAATGGCAGTTATAAGCCATGCGTTGAGAGAGCGTGTAAGGAGCATAGTTAAGCGTAGGACAGAGTGCTAACTAGTCGCAGTAAAAGAGAAGTGCAAATATAGTTCTTTGTTTCAGTTTCAGATCGCGCAGGCATTTAGGGCCCCGAGGGCGAAGCAGAAAAGCGCGACAGCTTCGCAAGGTTCCCTGTTAAGGAGGCGCGTGCGGGCTAAGTACATCCCAAGCAAAAATTCTATAATATATGACTGCGCACTTCTCAGCAACACCTCCACCGATGTTTCCATTTCATGAAGGAACCGAATTAATGCACCGATTTATACAAAGTTTTGCACTGTCTACCTTCGTACGACATTAAATTGGGCGACGTACCGAAAATTAAATCACCCTATCTTCTACACAGTATCTTGTTAATCTTTACAGCTCCTGTTTAGATTTGAACGTCTTGACTATTGAAACCCGCGCCTTGAACCTCGTCGTCTTACTCTTCTCGTTCCCTTCATTGACAATAGATATTTGAACATTTTCTTTTTACCTGCCCCATAAATCAAAACGCTTCTAGGTGTTTCTACTACTACAATCCGCACTTTGTTTACTAACTCATGCACGTGCTTTGCCCCGCTACAAACCCCTAAAGTTTTTATATCGAGGAAACCGCAGGGCTGCTTGCGTGTCGCAGTAAGTAGCTGAAGCAGTTTCGCGGGCTGGCTTGTAGTCAGATTAGCTCATCTGCTAGAACAACTCGTATTTAACACGTCGCTCACTGCGGCAGCAATGTTCGGAGCCCTAATCTCTGCGCGCCGTGGCCCACGGGCGGGCCACCCTGAAATTTTCTTGGGTGCGACGTGATCCACCAGTGATCTCTGCGCGTCGTGGCCCACGGGTGGGACACCCTCACATTTCCCTTGGTGCGGCGTGATCCACCGGCGAAGTCAGCTTCTTGGAACCGCGAACAGACGGCAGGAGCGACCTGGCATGTGTGCTTTTTGCAGGGTCCTTAAAAAATCTGACCTGTCCCGCATGACTCGCTACTCACGTCGCACGGCAGGAATACACGACGGAACCGACTTGTGACTCACGGCGCAGTGAACGTGCTAATGTAGCTTGGGGCACCAGTTTATGTTCAAGATGCTAAGAAAGGTACAGCTTCGCAGGAGTGCTGTAGGCTAGACCGTTTAATATTCTGCTTCGTTACCCAGGGGTTGGCAAATTATTTAGAAATTATGGTACAAGTTGTCAGCAGTTCATGCTGTGAAGCAACATACCCTCCACTAGTTGGCAGAGAATTCTCGCGGTTTTTCGCCAACTCGAGCTCTACAATTGCTGACTGTCCTGCATAGTAAACAGTGAGGCCCAGTGCCGCTATTAGAGGCACTTATGAAGCTGCAATTTGTGAATTTACTCTAAATTTGCTCTATTCAGCTGACGGGCAGCTGACCAATGACAGAACTCGGTCCGGGCTAGCGACTTGCGTGCCAATTTTGTTTCCTTCACAATCAGAGTACGTCGTATAAGTTGCGCCTACCTCGTATGTGAACCTGTCACATCGTACAAATTTTAAGGGGGAAAAGTACGCTGAAGATAAAATCGTGTGCCGGGGTAAGTCCTGTGGATGGCATGCTGCTCCTTTTAGAAGCGCTTTTTCGTATGTAAGTTTCGTCGAGGGCAACTAGAGTTAGGCCAGAAAAAAAAAATAAAATAAAAACAGACCGGGGTCAGAAAATGAAACTGTATGCCAAGGTGGAGAAATGGTCTCTAAATGTGCCCCCTGTTTCCTTTTTATTTTCTTCTTCCTGGCATTCCCGCTGGACGGACGATCGTCGTCGGCTCATCGGCATTGCGGTCACACCACGACTCGTGCACCAAACCTGCGTCGGCGTCCTTCAGCACGCAATACTGGTCGTTCTCGCATGCAGCGCCTACCTGGTCCTTGAAACCGTAAGTAATTAAGATTAACCCCAAACACCGAAGGGGGCCCCCCTTGGGGTCGCGCGTCCGGCGGCAGCAGCTGCGGCGAGCAGTCGCCATGTTTAGCCAGCGGTGCGCGACTCACAGAAGCTGCTGTCCGCGGTGTGCCGCCTTTATGCTCTTTTTTTTTATTCGTGGATTCACGGAAATCGGGGTCGTATCTCGATGTCGAACTGGATACGTTGGCACTGGAATGTCACGGACGGTGTCGTCCGAGCTAAGCGCGATAAACTGTACTCAGTAGATGTAAGGATGGCCAATGGGGCGATTTACGCCTGAATTACGTACTCGCCACGTGCTTCCTTACCACGTGAAGCGTAAGGACTAGTGCAGATGAATCTCCGCTTGCGAGGGTATTTTCGTTCCAGAATGTGAAAGAAAACTCATTCGTTGAGTCAGTTTCTGTGAGTGCCCAGGCGCATTTCCTCAAATTGCTTGAACCAAATCTTTAGAGAATAGTTCCCGAATCTCCTTGAAACAACGCCAGAAGCGCACAAGTAAAATCAGTATTACCTTCCCAAAACACCACACAGGTGTGGCCGGAATTAGTCATATGTAAAACTCAGCTTCTCGATGTGAACTGTCTTGTGCTTCGTTAGCTGTCAGCGAACACTGGTGGTGTGACGTCAGAGATAAAATAAGGTTCGCACTGATATCTTAAACACTGCACTTTTTTTTATGGCCGTGATCTACGCCTAATAAATCAAATGGCCCTCTTGCTCATCAGCTGCAGCTAGTGTCAAGTTATCTCGTTCTAAATGATCGTCTCTCTTCCGCAGACAACTACCATATCTTCTTTTTCTTATCTTCTTCTACTGAAGCTGCACTGAATCTGAATACCGGCATTTAGCTCTGGTCCTTAGCTTTGAACTTATTTCTTCTGGTAAAATTTTTTGAACAACGCTTAAGAACGCTTGAATGGACGCTGAGGAGAAACACGAGTTGGTTTATATCCCTTAACTACCGCTTTTCATTGATAGAAAGGCTACTTTAATTACAAATGGATTTTTTATTAGTTAAATAAGCGAAAAAAGTAAAATAAAGTGCAGGAACCGCCGCCACGGCCCGTTTTTAGTAGCTAACTGCGATTTCTTCTTGTATTTTGTTTGTGTACGTCTGCGGGCAGATCTCAACGCCATTAACTTCCAGTCTGTGAGTCCATAATGTTCTCGGCGTCGCGAGTTTGCATTCATTGGCACAAAAAATATTCTATTTTGAATTAAAAAAATTTCAGCAATAAATTTTAAAAAACTTCGACCGAGCAAAACAATCGAATTTACGCAGAACAAAAGTCGAATGTAGTTGTCCGAGTGTCACATTTTAACTCTTTGAAAGCCGACGTCCTGGGTGGTTTATGTTGCCCCTCAAGTCTCGTAGGCCTTATTTCAGAGTAAATCACTGATATTGACTCACTCCGGTGATGGATCTCGTTTCGTTCTGCAGAGTGCCCAGACGTTTGTGGCCGCGCCCGTCGAGGTGCCCCAGCCCTACTCGTTCGGCTATGTCTCCAATGACATCGAGGGCAGCCACGGCCACGAGGAGACCGGCGACGGCACCGGCCGTGTGTCCGGCCGTTACTCGCTGAGCCTCGGCGACGGCCGCACCAGGACCGTCACCTACGTGGCCGACGAGTTCGGCTACAGGGCTGACGTGGTCACCAACGAGCCCGGCACCGAGTCCAGGCCGGCGGCCGACACCACTTTCACCTCGAGCGCCCTCCCCGGACCTGATGCCGCTGCCGCGTACGAGTCTACGAGGCTCGGCGGTCTCGTTCTTGGTGGCCGCGCTTAGGAGGCGTTAAGAGAAGCACACAAGACCCGACTCATGTAGGAGAGGACAGGACACAGCATACACGACACACGGACACGTCACACGAGCCACTGGTGATATTGAGACACGGGCAGCCAGGTTCAAGGTAGAACATGTTACTGGGTTGCTGCGACTCTTATGAGTGATTTTGCGCTTGCTGAGAGTGTTAGATCGGTGCGGAATGCGCGCATTTTTTGATGCACGTAACCGCCTCAGCACAGTACTAGTTAGGACGCGGTCTCCTCGAACCTGGTTGCGCTGCATTACTTCCCTGCTTCATGAAACCTTTCCTATGACCCTCCTTCCCCGACCTAGCCACAGAGGCTCCGAGGCTTGGGGAACCTAACACCACCCTGTAAGAAAAAAAAAATGCAGATGCTTAAACCGGCCACGCCTCGCAGCCATTGTGGCAAAAAGCCCTGTGTCTCTCTCCCCTTCCTTTTCTGTCCTAACGCTCTCCCTGGCGATTTTGCTCAGCCACACCTTTGTTGTCCACGTCTTCTATGACACTTGCTAAAGTAGTGACACTCGCTAAAGCAATGACACTCGCTAAAGTAGTAGTGGTTCACTCTTTGTTTCCTCTCTGAAGCTGAATGTATTTATATTGTATACCCTGTGTGCTCCTTTCTTTCTTAATAAGAGGAAGTAGTTAGTCTGCCCTGTGCTGTTTTCATCTTATCAACCCTGTTCACTCTCCGGAGTGCTGGACAGTCGAAAAAAGTGCCATAACCCACGTCTGTCTTTGTGGTGCCTTTCTGCCCCTCATTCCCTCTGTCTCCTTGCGTCATATACACTGATTTTTGTCCTGTGCCCGACCTGTTGTGCCCTCGTGATTGTTTGTTTTGTGTCCCCTCTTTCTGACCCTGTCCTTTGTTTTGAACCAACAGCTTCGTTGTGCCTCGTGTTTCCAGTGGCTCCTAGCAAAATTCATGACACAGAAAAATATTCATACGCAACCAGCATTCTGCCTTTTCGCAAAACAAGAACAATTCTTTCCCAAGGAAAAGCCAGGGCCCACACATTATGTTACCTTAAGATTCTTCGGCGCATTTTGCTATATGTCACGTGTTGCTGCTTTAAATTGACTTTTCCCCCTTTGTACAACAATACAAGCAGCTCAGGACGGATGCCTTTCAGTGTTTGAGGGTTACACGCTACACGTTCAACCCATATCGACACAAACAGGAAAAAAACACACACTTTTATTACATCGTAATGAACAGGACAGTGAACATTGTAACAGCAAACATGTTCTGAACATATAAAAGTATTACCTAAAATATTACCCTCTTCTACGCTGAAGGCTTCTATGTCAGTTCAAGTGAGATGAGCTGGTTTTTTTTTTTTTTTTTTTTGTGAACAACCTGTTCTAACCCTAATACTCAGTCATGACAAAGTGCTCATCTCAGCCGGGCTTGTATTGCAATCTCCTTGAGCGGATTCTTCAGTTATGGTCGTGTTTCGCATCAAAACGTACTTTAAAAACAACTGGAGTTTTCACTGACCCGAACGAACTGCTGCCTAACGAAATGCTCGCATTGGCTTGTCGACATTGGTCTACGTTCCGTACGCGAGCCCTTTGACTTGTTGACTCTGAAGAGTTCCATTGTTGTTGTTTCGGAACAAAGTTGTTCTTTGGCTAGTCGGAACAAGTGCGAACTTCTGACAAACCTTTCTTGTGACGCGTAAGATCGACTGCCTTATGCAACAGGATCTTCCATGAGCATGTTTACTGAGCGAGCCGGGTGACAGGAACGGCGAGCTCTTTGAGCGTGGTTTGTCCGTTGCTTTTCCACTGTTTCAGCAAAACGCCTTCAGCTAGTCTGTTCAAAAGCGAACACTGCCTGCTGAGTGGTACAGTTACCTGCATGGACGTGGCTGGATCTCGAATGCTAGTGTACTATTATCGGCCCGTGCCAACAGTCTAGTTACTTCGAAATACACTTGAAAAACATAAATAAATAAATAGAAGTGGTATTGCTTTGTGTTTTCGAGACAAGATTTTACCTGCAAGAGCGACAAGCTTTGAAGATGGAAAATAAAATACATGTTTTTCTCTACTTGCGTCTCTCTTTTGAAAAGACTGCACGTAAGGAAGACGGCGACAGACATACAGCCTTGAACTGTTGCTTTAATTAGTAGCAGCGCAAAAACAGTACCTGGGACAACCAGAGCAGAATGCCGGCTGTGCAGACATTCCTCCACCGCTGTATTTAAACATGACGGGCTACAACTCGAATGAGAAGACCGTGGCGCTAGATAGTGGTGTTGGTGGTCAGCATTTTTCAACAAAGAGCTCTGCGCCCCCTGAACTGGGAGGGGCCATCAGTCCAGGGCTTTTACTGCCTTAGCTTTTTGCTGCGTCCGCTGAGCCAGCTGTCTCTGGTCCCCAGGGCTTGAGCTAGACAGCACGGTCTCTCTCTGCTCAGCTTGTGGGATTGCGATTTATCGGGAGCCTGCTTGCTTTTGCAAGCCCCACACTGTATCACACTGCATGGCGGTAGGCACACGTACTACTTGAAGACCTTTCGTCTGAACACAGTAGGCACAAGTGGAACGTTATGCCTGTGACTACATGGTAGTGTCGTATCTCGTATGGGATGACTTTCCATTGTTGCGAAGTGCTGCACAAGTCTCAAATCGTCTCAAATATAGCGTTTCGAAGGCAGACGGAAGAATTCGTGAGGTCTCACATTGCCGAGGTAGCTCTTTTGACGCTGCTGGCAGTCTCTCAAAAATGATAATTTGTGGCATTCCTTTTTTACGGAGACTACAACGGACACAACCTTTTCGCGAGCACAGTTGCGCATTATGAAAAGAGACCCCGTCAATATCGGCGAATAAAATTATAGAGTTTTTTTGGGGACAAAACTTTTTCGATGCATTTGCGCCTTGCCTTGATAGCATGGAAACTTGCCCTTGAAACAATGGACAGGGTGAAAATGCACATTGCCCACTACTACCCTTGTATTCTGTTCGCTTTAAATTTTCACAGCGGTGTGAACAAATTTTATCTGTAGTAACAAAGCGCTATTATAGAATGCAAGACCTTTTAAGACTGTTTAGACGCTAATAGAAAAGTCAAGTGCGGACTGAATCATATTCTTTGGTTACACATTGGAATTGCCATTGTACCGCTCGTCGCACTCCGCGCATAGTTATTGGTTAACCCCTAAGCTACCAGGCACACTGGCTCTTCCTGCCCGCACTCTTCCTGGTTGCCCAAGCACTTCCCTTTCTGGAGCTGAAATCGTGGTCAGGAGTCGGCGACTCACTTCCTAGCGTGCATTGCTCAATGCCCACAGTGAATTTTAGCTGGTCAAAAAAAAAAAATGATCAGAGGCGGACGCTGGCTGCGTAACATTTCTGTTATAACCTCACAGATGTCTTCCTCCAGGCCGTTTTTTTTTTTTTTTTTTTTTTTTTTAGAGAGCAGAACGTAAGAAGTTGCCAATTCACGGAGAAAAAACCTCGTCCTCGTGTCCGTGCCTCGTTCAGTCCGTACTCGGCTCATTTAACCAACAAAGAAATGGAGTATTAACTAGCCTGCTTGATCGCATTGCTGCCATCCTATGTACTTCGAGCCGCCGATTTGCCTTATGTATGAATGAAAATGCAAACCATTTTAGTGATAAAAGAGTTGCGAAAACAACACTTCAGCTTTATGGCGTTGTTTCGAGAGTTCTTTGACATATAGGCTTTAAATATGCCCTTTCACTTAGGAGTGACTGAGCACGTGTTTCGCCTTGCTATATCGAAATTCCAACGCTTAAAGCAACTCAGCTACTTCACGCCTTGTCTTGCTATCGTATATCAGTGTTTAGGGACCTTGCACCTTGCAGTTATATTAAATGACATTTCTGGTCCTGTGCAGAAGCACGCAACCCTTGGAAAAAATTATAACGCAACGCCTGCGACGAAGGGAGTAAAATACTTGTACTATATTGCATTGTTATAAGTGCGCTATTGGAAATAGACGAAAATATAAACTATGGAAACTTGAAATCGATGAAAGCCGTTTGATAATGTGCAAGCAAACGTAATCGAAGATTGCTCTTTCTCTGTTGGATTTTCCTTTGCGCCATGGCCATCCACCACTGTTCATTTTTACTTACGACATCCGGGACCGCACTGGCAAGTACTGTCAGTACAGCAAGTTGGCTTCACAGTTCGTTAAATAACGAGGTAGGCTTTTCAGCACCTCGGCAGCTGAACAAAATGGTAGCACACACCAGGAGGGGCCGCTAATAAGTATGCTGCAACCTGAATGCCTAGTCTGGAGAAAGGAGTTAGGATCATGACACAGGATTTTAAATTGAGTCTGCAACGTCCAAAATGCAGTTCTACCACTCTCCACTATAGCCATACCAGAAATTTTTTTCCCCTCTTTGTTGTAAGAAAATGTGGTGCCTCAGTGAATTGGCTTATGCCTTAAAGTTTCGGGTCATATTATGCGACCCTGCCCTACTCTCTTATCCTGTGGCCTATTCGTCAGAATGTTGCCGTAGTTGAGCCGCATATAACCTTCGATCCTTCGAGCTGCCCCCACTAGTGATACCAGCGCAGTCCTCAGCTACCAGCTTTCTGCCGCTGGATGGCGTTGCCGCCACAGGCTGCACTGCCTAAACTTGGCAAACTAACCTCCGGCCTAAGCTGCTCTTTAGCTCACTTGGACGGCGAGCTTAGTTTATTCGTTTCGTAGAAAAAACTAATATGTGCAAATAACATACAAAATCCCAGACTATAAGCACAGATACTTCTTGCGCTTTTATGCCGTTCTATGAGGAACTCGGAACAAGCTTAGTGTCACCAAGGCATAGGATGTGGAGTTTATAAGGACTGCAAATAATCAGCTTGGCTTCTGGCCATTACGTGCATGAAGCGGCACGTGCTGTAATGGGGAGGTGGAGTGAAATAGTGAAATATAAAATACTTCACGTGCCCAGATCTCAATCGACACCTGAACATTGAACCGCCGCTTGGACCTTGCTTCTGAGCCGTTCGAACTGCGAGTGGGCAACTTGACCACTTGGGCTTGAACTTAAGCAACGTCTTAACGTGCTCTTTCGTCCTTGACTTCACTCTTCCTTGGACCGCGAAAGGCACTTCCCGCATGAAAGCGCGGGAGTTCTCTGTGACCTTCTATTTCCTTCTTGGCAGAGCGTTCTCCATAAAAGCAGCAAAAGAATCGCCAATAAAAAAAATGCGATGTGGGATCTTGAATTTTTCAGGGTGCACGGCGAACAAGATTACACAACGCGAACAGAACAACGCCGCGTTTATGTGTTCAAAGGCGTCGAAGCTTAGTGGGCGATGAAACAACGGCATATATAGGGCAAAAGTATCGTCAACCGCACATTTTAGTTCCACAGGGGCTCAAAATGTCGCGAACTCATTAGTGAATATTTGAATGTAGCCGAAACGGTTAAATCCTGCACTTTTACTTTTCCTAGAACCTCGCATAAGTATATTATCTTTTCAGGAGGACACAGGGGCGGGATGGGGGGCACGGGCGTGGAAGTAGACAGGGACAAGGGCTTGTCCCTGTCTGCTTCTATGTCGGGGTCTTTTGTTGCGCCCCTGTGTCCTCCTGAAAAGTTATGAACCAACACGCCCAAATACAAGTACTTCTGAGTATACTATCGCTCTTTGCACCCTTCCCACGTCATATCTTCCACCACATTTCCGGCCTTCTCACCCTCTCCCTTTGTTCACTTTTTTTTTCTTTCTCCTAATCCCCTACTACCAGTTCTCGGAAACCATGACATTCCTGTTACCCCCTCCGCCCCCACCTTTTGGCTTTCTCTGAACTCGGGCCATTCCCCCCCCCCCCCCTGCCTTTTCCTTCCTTGGAAATGCCCCCCCCCCCCCCCCCTTTTCTTTCTCCTTCCAGGGTCAGCCTATTTTGTTTGCCTTGTTCTCATTTCCCTGTACCACGCTGACTAATCCTCTTATCTGAGTTTTTCAGGTCCATCCAGCGCCAACCCCCCGTCGCAGCCCCTTCAAAGCCTTTGTTCATTACACACCCCCTGGATATAAGTTTTTCCACTATTGCAGCTTAAAGAACCAAGATTCACCTCCCTCCCCTTCCTGACATATCCCCTCTCACACCACTTTCCTTCCCCACCCCCGGGGCCTTCCTCCTCGGAGCGAAGGCCCTATTTAATCCCTGCCAATGATGAACGCTTTGCCCAGACGAAGCCAAGTCCCCTTGTCGAAACGTTGGCTCTAGCAACCTGAGGTTTTCCCCTCCCTTGTTCATTTTTGTGATCGCAAAGGACCATCAACCACACCCTCTCTCTACCATGGACTTTTACTTTTTGAAATTCAACCGTCTTGGGAAGGTTTATTTCATAATACTGCAGGCCACTGCTTGGCCCAAGGTGTGTTGAGATGGCGTGTATTGATATGATCAGCAAATAATCGTGAACGCGCATAAATTGTGTTGAAACAGTGTGCAAGTATTTGCTCGGATACAACTGTCCTAGTTCTGGGTGGCTGAAATTGAGCTGAAAATATTGTGAAAAATGGAGCAGCCTAGTAACAAGTCGGCAAGTGGATACGCACGTTGGCTTGACTTTTGTTAACATCTGGACGCATGCTAGTTCGAGTTGACGGGATTCGCGTAGCCTAGCTTTCCTTAATGTTCCACATTCGTTCGCCTGTCACCTGTTCTTGATCATTTTTTTTTTGCTTCACAAAACATGCCGCATAGGAAACAGTGGGCAAGGTTTGCTCACCTTTCTTCTCAAGAGTACTTAGCGCACGTTGTAGATCTTAGTGCGAAGGATTTGCTGAGAAGAGTCAGTCTTAAACTTATCGCGGCGATGTTAGTCTGTGATGAACACATATTGGAGACCATCTTGCCATGTGTACACTTGGCGCCTACAGTATTTTTGAAGCACTTTAACGTAACCATGATAATCTCAATGTCTGCTGCACTGGTGCTTTTTTTTTGTTTGACCGCACGCAAAACTAACCACGACACGACCTGACCCATGTCGAGACCTGCTGCTACATTACCCCCACTAGTATGGACGACTCGAACCATAGACAGCGTTCCTGAAGACCACATTTTTTCACAGTAATCGCGCCTTGTTAATATCGACACTAGTTTTTCGAGCAATAGATAGACCCTATTGGGACTTCTTTTTTGGCCGTATTTTGGAGCCGTCAGAGAGCAGCATTGTCAAAATTGATTTGGCTTTCCGCGGCTGCGATGCTGTCTAAAATACTCACGCTCGCAAGGCGACTCATTCAAGTGCAGGTGGTTTGGGGCTCAAAAAGGAGGGTGCAAAAATGGAAAGCCCAAGAAAGCACGTTTTGCTTTTGCGATAGTTGGACGACAATGGGGCGACAACAAAAAACATAATAATAAGGCGCCTTTCCTAATAAGTGTCAATAGCTGCGGTGCACTATTTTCTACAATTTTATGGGATTTTAAAGCCGAGAGCTAAACACGTTTGCATCCTCTTTTTTTTGTGGCTTGCGGACAATTTTTTCCCCATGTAAATATATAAAAAAAACAATGTTTGCGTGTGTAGGGCACTGGAACCATAGTATGTGAATGTGTGTCCATTATTTCCAGCACTTTATCATGCGACCTAGATGACAATAATAAAAGAAAACCAATTTTTGCAGCACGTTATAAAACCTTTCCGCAGTCTAGTCGCGATGTTCTACTGATATATGTCATACCTCTAATTTCTATTAAGTTCATCAGGTTCTACTGGGTGGTAATACAGTACTTACTATTTTGGTGATGCTTAAAGCTTGCAGCCTAAGTCTCTGCGCCTGAATGCTTGCGGGTACGATTTTATTATGCACTATGCGAGTGCATCACACAGTGCAAGAAGGGGTGGCACTTCTCGTGCTTTCATCACTTTGTTTGTCGTCATGTCCGCGCTGTTTTTACTTCAACACGGCGCGTTATACAATGCATTAGCGGTCAAGCGCCAACACGTCGTCGATGGGAATTCTGGCAATGAATACGCACAGACATTTCTCTTTCTTCTTTCGTGCTGAGTCACTTCATACCACCAAAGTATTCGCTTCACCCTTGGCAGCAGTGGGAACCAGAATTTGTGTGGGCTGCCAAGCCAGCGGCTAACTGCTTCGTAAGCCAAAAGTTGGATACAACGTCACATATTACACACGTTCCAGACATTTCTGCGCAACACGGTGCTTATCAGGCGTTGTAAATGGTGAAACATTTTCTCTTGTTTGGATGAGTCTTACAGAGATTCCCGCCTGCCATGAGCACAGAAAACGGAAACAACCATACAGTTATGCCTTCGGTTATTTCGTGAATCACTGCACTCACTGAAGTGGCCCACTGTGTCGTGATAGCGAACTCGTTGCCGTAAGGAGTCTTGGAATTGAACATTCGTAAAAATGACAAAGTTTGATGACATAAGAAAAACACTGATAAAGGAGAGTATATTAATTTTTTTCTATTAAATTAATTTCTTCCTTAGGCCTCTGAAGGAGGGAAAAGCTTGAAATGGAGGTTCCAACTGTAATTAATATATATTAACTGTATTAATATATAATATTTTTTTTTTTTTTGCCGTGTTATCCCCACCCCTCATGTAATGTCCCGAAAGGGACCTTTGAGGAATAATAAATAAATAAATAAATAAATAAATTGTACCTGTCCTTCTGAGCCAGTGCCGTAGCTGCCACCTAGCTACTGCAGACAGTTATACCATTGTGGATTATTTATTTTCCACCTGTGGAGCACTCTTCCGATCGCTGTTGCGATCCGTGTATCGCATTTTCTTTTAGACAACACCTTCATTTCATTGCGTTTATGTTGAGGTGCGGGTCGCAAACACCCCCTCGTACCGATTCCTTTTCTGTAACATTCACATTCAGCAACTAGAGACTGTTGAATGCAGTAATTAATAGAGCACAGTTTCATTTTAAACGCAGACTCCTTTACCCAAAGCACTGTGCACTGTAATAACGATGGATATGCTGCATATTTCTACAACATTGCCATTGACGTCACTTGTGCGAGAGGTGAATACGAGAGTTCTCATTTGAGCAAAAGGGCAATGCCTGCAATAGACTGGAGTAGACGCCATAAACTCTGAAAAAAGTGGCTCAGATCGAACTGTCGAGTAGGAACAACGATAAGAAGAAAGTCTCGATAAGAGGTTTTGTTTATCTTTATTTATTTATTAATGCGATAGCATTTCGGTTTTCATGTTTGAGTATGAGTTTGAGTTCTTTATTTCTACTACAGCGAAAATTTTACATCATAGAAACATACGAGAGAAAAAAAACGCTGTACGGCAAACTGCGATAAGGAAGGCGAGAAAACAGCTACGGTTTCGTGGCTTGACAGGCCCCACCTCCAATAGAAACAAAACATCTACGTCGACAGCGGCAGCAGGGAAAAGAGTATCATCAATAGCAAAACGTCACCAAACAGAAATCACCAACAGAACAGTACGTAGTGGCAGAAAGTAAATGAAAAAGAAATAAACAGGACATATGATAAGAAAATGATACACTCGAAAGAAAAACATTATTCGCAGTCACAAAAAAATTCCGGCTTTTCTGTCTCGAAATTCTCTGACTTGTCGGGAGAAATGACGTGACCCTGTGACGTCATCGCAGTCTGTCCACCATGGCAAATGGCAACCTGCCACCGGAATTTGAGTAAAGTGCCCACCATTGCCAAATTTAATGCAGTTGACACCTGCCCACCGTGGTGCAGCGCATGAGCCCCAGCGCAGCTCGGGAAGGGAAACCTGGATCTCACAAGCCACGGGTGCCATGTTTGAAACAGCCACCTGCCGGGGCAGTGGCGCACCGTTTAACCGCTGCACCACTATGTCAGTAATGGTATGAGGGCTTCTCTCGATCTGTGCATGCGATTGAGGGGGTCGTGATGTCAACACCCCATAACCACCCGTGGAGCAATCACAGGGCACCGCAAAATTTGAAAATCTGAGAACCCCTAAAATTTTGGAAGCAGGCACACGCGCCGGAAAATGGATTTAGGTGAATTAGTGGGGATTACTGCGTAGGACTAATAGAGTCCCATATGATCATCACCTAATGGAAGATACCGAAACGTTGTAGAAAATGACTCTTGCATACCACATAAGGGCAATGGAACCGGTTCCAACCTGAGTTTTGGCGACAAAGTCGCAAGAACATTAGGCAATCATTGTAGACAACATAGCATGCAGCATAAATGCTATCGCATTTTCTTTAAGAATGTGCTTAGAAGGCCCCCATATTTTTTATTTCTCTTTCTTTCCTTCTTTC
Source organism: Amblyomma mixtum (assembly GCF_055824585.1). Lineage (NCBI taxonomy): Eukaryota > Metazoa > Arthropoda > Arachnida > Ixodida > Ixodidae > Amblyomma > Amblyomma mixtum. The sequence goes on from NC_143013.1 coordinate 42,300,019, forward strand.
TTTCTTTCTTTCTTTCTTTCTTTCTTTCTTTCTTTCTTTCTTTCTTTCTTTCTTTCTTTCTTTCTTTCTTTCTTTCTTTCTTTCTTTCTTTCTCTCTCTCTCTCTCCTTCTTTCTTTCCTTCTTTCTTCCTTTCTTTCCTTCTTTCTTTCTTTCTTTCTTCCTTTTTTCTCTCTTTCTTTCTTTCCTTCTTTCTATCTCTCTTTCTTTCTTCCTTTCTTTCTTTCTTCCTTTCTTCCTTTCTCTCTCTCTCTCTCTTTCTTTCTTGCTCTCTTTCTTTCTTTCCTTCTTTCTTTCTTTCTTTCTTTCTTCCTTTCTTTCTTTCCTTCTTTCTTTCTTCCTTTTTTCTCTCTTTCTTCCTTTCTTTCCTTCTACCTTTCTATCTCTCTTTCTTTCTTCCTTTCTTTCTTTCTTCCTTTCTTTCTCTCTCTCTTTCCTTCTTTCTTTCTTTCCTTCTTTCTTTCTTCCTTCTTTCTTTCTTTCTTTCTTTCTTCCTTTCCTTCTTCCTTTCTTTCTTTCTTTCTTTCTTTCTTGTTTTCTTAAACATATTCGACTGCAAATCGCAACGCTCCAACACCCACGCCATGAACACACTCATTGGGCCGATGACCGGGCTGCCCATATTTTCACTGGTAGGCCGCTTAGCAAAGAAAAGAAACTGAAACATCGCGTGCAATCGACAAGGCGGCATTAGCCTCCTGGATATCGAACGGCATGGCACGCAATCACCTTTTCCGCTTTCTCAATTTCCCTCATCTTTCGCTTCCTAATTTTTCCACTTTCTGACGCTTTTTCCTCGGCAGTCCTCGACAGCTTATCCGGCCGAGATGTCTCATTTGAAGACAGCATCGATACATTCGCAGCAAACTGGCTTCTTCCTCGCGCCTGGCGAGCAAGCTAAAGTGTCGCGACTCTGGGAAGTGAGCGAGCGGCTCTGGGCTAACCTTGACTGTGCATTAGCGAGATATATACTACCGTGCCTGCGCTACGGTTGCTGCTGCCGCTGCCTTGCCGTCGCTTATTTCCTATTCAGGGGAATTCTTTCTTTTTATTATTCCCCTGATCTCCTGAGGCGAAGCCAAGAAGCGCGTTTACCGTTTTATCGGCCTGCGCCGTTGGCGTCAGATCCTCTCCCTCTTCTCTTACCGTCTCTCTGCCTTTAGACCCCCTCTTTCTGTCTCCTAGGAACCAGCTTCGCTCACAAAGAAAGAAACTTAAGAAAGGAGCTTCCCCGTAGCCGTAGACAAAAGTATAGCGCCTTTTCGTTCCGCCACCCGGCCTTCTCTACTTCTTACAACTCATTTGAGCTGTTTCACCTGCAGTCGCTCTAATGAGAAGACTGGGAGACAACGGCATTGTGAAATTACTTTCCAGGCCGCGTCTTATCTCCTCCCACACCCCTCCTCCTCACCCGCATAACCCTGCGCTTTCGCTCCCTTCTCATCCCTCTGCATAGGCCTCCTCTACACGAGTCCCAAACGGAACGCGCATTACAGCCACGTTATCTAGGCGATGCGCGTAACGAATCTTGTTCCTGCTTATGTCTTTTGCCTTTTGTCGTTTCTTTTCCCCGCATCGCCGTCTCGGCGACGAAGAAACGAAATCTGGTCGTTGTCGTACCGGTGGCGGTTTCGGTCGCACTGAGGCGCAATGCATCATGGCGACTGGTTGACTTTCCCCGCTCGGACTGCATTCCGCTGCTGAGCTCGATGAGCATAGACTGGTTTCGCTCTCGCGTTGAGTCAGGAAAGAAGAACTGGTGTCCAGGCGCGACCGAGAGGACCCGGTCCCCTCTGACTTTCATTGCATCACGCTATTCGTGGGTCTGGCTACCTGCCTGCCTCTGGCATCCGGGAAATTAGCACCTGGCGCGGCCTCTTGTCTCGCGACTTCCATGCACTGCGCCGAGGTTTGTCCAAGGGGAAAGGTAGAGGGGGCGTCTCTTTCGTGCGTGTTGGCAGGCGACGAACGTAGGTGCCAGAAAGTTGCTGCTTTCGCCCTTTGTGCCGTGGGGACGTCTTGTCCGTACGCGCTGCACGTTGTATGCCGTGCGAGTTGTATACTAAACGACGGGGAAAAGACACAGAATGTAGTATACGTCGCGAAGCTGAATGCCGTTGGGAACGTTTCTCTTTTTCATTCTTGTATCGTTGTCCACGTGGAATCCTGTCGAAGATCCGTGTATTCGCTTCGCTGTGTACTGCGGCCACCAAGCAAGAGTGTGGCACCGCGTTCAGAGACGCTGCATGTGGACTTGGGGATGCGGGATGCCGACAGTGGCACGGTGAATATCTAGTGCTCGAAATAAAACGCCGCGTTGTTGCATTGAGAAGCCCGCCAAAATCAATCAAGGCAGGCTGATTGCTGGAGGCACTAAGAAATGAAGTTTGTCAGGGCGGCAGGCTGTGTTTTAAGTGCCGCCTTAGTACACTGAAGCTCTTTATATATGGATTTGCGGTCTTACTTTAAAGTAAATGGGGACCAGTCTTAGTCTCAGAAACTTGCTGGTTCCGTCGCAAGTGCATGCAAGGAAAATGTATGAAATTGTTTATGTATATGTATATAAAAAAATCGGTAGCCTACAACAGACGTGCACACAGCTCACAGCACGAGCCGATGAGAAAGGTGGCTATTGAAGAATGAGCAGAAAAAGAGAATGATCTTGATGGCTGTAGCTATCGGTGCACGCTGTGGTGACTTTCGGCTAATTTGATTTGCGGGTGCATACACGCGTAAAATATATCTTACTGTCCTGTCACCCGCCGCGGTGGTTCAGTAGCTTTGGCATTGGGCAACTAATCAAAGATCACGGGATTGACCCCGGCCGCAGAGGCCATATGTCGATAGAGGCGAAAAACAAAATAACCCCGTGTGTTGTGCGATGTCAGAGCACGGTAAATAACTCACGGTGGTCTAAATTAATCCGAAGCGCTCCACAACAGCGGCCCACATAGCACGCGTGTCGTTTCGGGACGTTAAGCCTTACAATTCGCGGTTAATTATCCTCTGAATGCGCATTTTGTCTGCTTTTAAAATGTATACTAAATTCATCATTGCCTTTTTTTGGTGAGTACATTTTTTTTTATTCGGGCTGTTTGCCATTAGGCATAATGAAAAAGGGAAAGGAAGTTATAAAAAGGAGTGTAAACAAGCCTCGTTTAAAAAGCGGCAAAAGTTCGCGATAAAGCGATTATCATGAGTCCACTTGCGATAGTCGTCTGCAACGTCCCATCGCAGGCCAACCTTTCTTAGGAAGCGTCGTCTCACGGAAGCTGTAGCCGGGCAAGTCCATAGCAAGTGTTTTTCGAATCAGATGAAAGACTGCGCATTTAGCATGATTATGACGAATTTGTATGGCGCAATAGCAGCCTTGGCCAAAGAGCACCATGGCACAACTATAATAGTTGCACAAGGTGGGCCCAGAGACATATTTACCAAGAATTTCACCATACTTTAACCTGTTTAGGATAAAACTTTTATCTACTGTATCTGCGGTGGGTGCCCGCCAACGGCTGTGGGCATTGAACAGTAATGTGCGACCTTGGGTATAGCGCTACAATCATGTCAATGAATGACAGTCACTTTTTTTGTGGTTTCATGTTTTTTGAACATCTGCGCAAATAAATGAATAGGTAATAATACAAATATCACGCGCCGAACACACTACAGGCTCTACATCAGCATGTTTTATCTATGCTCGGAGCATTTCCCCGCTCCCGTGCTTGTGCTTTACTGCGAGTGAGATCAGTGATGGAAAAGGCGAAGGCTAAAAGCAGATTCAGCGTCATCCTCTCGAAGGCCTTCGGCGGTGATAGGGCCTGCTTGACCGATGTCCACGCCTGTTAGCGGAGGCGCCAGACACGGAAGAGTCATTTGCTCGGTGACACACTCCCCCTCGTGGCCTTTTCCATATTTATGGATCTATATTAATGGCCCTGCTTCGGCGTTCTCGCTGGAGCCGCCGGCTTTGTTTACAAGTGCTGAATGACTGATGGGCCGTGAACCCGCGCTCATATTTCCTGACCTGGCGCGCAAGGCGTCGAGAACGTATCCGAGCTCTCTCGCTATTCTTGGCTCGCTCGAGCAACCGGCCGCTACCTTCTGCCCATACCAATTCTGCCGAGCGGGTCAAAGGGCGCCGAGATTGTTCAACGCTCCGCTTCGAGCTGCTCTTCTTCATTTCTTGCACTTCGTCGTCGTTTTCGTCACACAGGGGCTTCGTCTTACCCTTTTTTTTTTGCTTGGACGGGCGAGCTGATTGGTATTCAATACTGCCCGGCATTTTCTATTCCTCTCTAGCGTGCCCATGTTCGCCGTGGAACGTTAGCGACTCCAGCTGGCACTGCCCCAGCTGCTAGCTGTACAGTTAGCAGGTATTCCGTGACGTGTAATCCCGTGCTCCTCTTTCAAAGTTTTGAGCGAAGGTTTATTTCTGCGTAAAATCTGCGCGGGAAGTCAACTGTTTTCTTTCGCCTAGTCCTTGGTATTTCCACTTGTAATTTCTCTGTGTAAAGCCTTTCCTTTAAGACTCTATTTATTCTTTAGCAAGAGAACTAATCTTATATTTGCGGATTTCGTTGTCGACTCTAAATCGGCACGAGCACTGGTGCCATAGAAATCAGTTTAATACTCTGCAGCTGAAGCATCTGCATGATAGTTCGACTCCTTCTTTGTTGTCCCAGACCTTCGTATTGTCCCGTCGTAATTTCGCTGTGCAGAATCCCATGTGCTTGAGATGCATTTTGTTGTGTAGCAAGACAGCTATGATAATATAAGCGGATTGGGGTGTCAACCCTTATCCACCATCAGCACTGATGCCATGCGTACCGGCTTGATACTCTGTATTTGAGAAATCTGCAAATGGGGCCATTTCTTTTCTTTCGCTATAAATCTTCGTATTTCTAGTCGTAATTTCGATTTGATTTGTGGACGCTTATTTTTGAGGCGCTATTTGTTCTGCGGCAAGAGAACTACAACAATACATGCAGATTTGGATGTCAGCGCTATACCACCACAAGCACTAGTTCCATGGATATACGTTTAATATTCTGTCCTTATTTGTCATTTTTTCTGAAGTTTCACACAATAAGGTTTATTTTAACGATTTTGCGGGCACTTACACGCACATGAGAATACTTCTAATAGGTCTCGCTCGAATTCGAAGGCCTAACCCCGAAGGTTTGTGATGGGGCCCCGCAGAGGGTTTGGTGGAATTGAGAGGAAAAAAGTGGGAGGTGAACGCTTTTTGGAATGGCAGCTAAAGAGAATCCAGACCGTACAGTGTTCTGACCTTGCACTTTCTTTCATTCAGGCTGGAGGTAATGGCCTATTTTTGTAATTTTTTTGCTAATTTTAATCATAATATCGTTCTTCTATCCTCAACTCTTAATTTAACTGCTGGTGAGGACTTCACTACAGCCTTCTTGAGGCTCTTTTTTTGCTGACATATCTGTTGAAGCACGCCTAAGGCCGTATATGACCAACCTCTGTAAATTAACAGTTACTGATTGCCCGTTCGCTTTATTGCTGTCTCCAGTATATGTTCTCTGTAACGTGAGCTAATATAAACTGAATGGACCAACAACGCCCCGTCTTCGTTAAAAGTAACCAAGCAGCGCGATTTTGCTTCTCAGCCATAAGGGGGACCGACCAAAAGATCTAGAAAGGTGAGAGCAAGGGTTCTCTTTGCCTTACAGAGATTAAGGACTTAAGGTGCGCCATAATTAAGTGCCCCACCACACAGTTAAGAAACAAACCCCATTGATTGGTTACTTTTGGCAAAGCCGATACCTTAATGGCCAAATGAACTAGGATGTCTCGCCGACAGTTTTCGGCGTACAGTCGTAGCTGCCCGTTTTTCGCTTCTTCTCGAAGGCTAGGAAGTGCCTTGTCAAAAAATCGTACATATGTTCGTGCATGGACACGAGGCCTGTGTAGCAGAAAATGCGTCGAACAGGACTCCGCTGCAATCATCAGTTACCTGCTAAAACGAATTTATAGAAAGAAAAATTATGAAGCTGAAGCCCAAATCTTAAGCGGGCCCGTGCGTAAAAAGTAGAGCACGAAAGAACAATAGACTCACGAAAAAACTACCTCTCTACGCTGAACAGAACGAAAAAAAAAGCATAATGTAAGCCGTAGCAAGAAATGCACAGGGAAGAGTGTATGGGGTTCGGTGAATTCATTTTGAAGCCGTCTTTATTTCACTTCTTTGCATATGGTTCTTGTTGAATTAAACGAATAAATTATTTGTTGTTGGTATTACACCACAATAAAAGTACAGTTGCAGGACTAACAACGATGGCGCCATCCTCTGATACTGTGTCCTAACTTCCTGTTCGCACAGATGCTGAAGTGCACCTTCTTCTGGTGTGGACTTGCCTAATTTAAAAAACAAAAAACAAAAAAAAAACTCATGTTTGACAAGTATCCTCTTGGCTGCCTGCGTAACGCTGAAATGTCTTCATGCTTTATTTTGTTACGAAAATTTAAAGTGTATACTGTGCTGGCATGTTTTCATTTTAATGAGAAAGACGAAACAAATTCTGTTAGTGTCACCGAAACTGCTCCTGCCAGAAGGCCTGTTTATGGGAACCGAATAAGAAGTTCTGAGCGCCTCTGTCCGGTCGACAACCTAGAAGCGTATTCAATATAATGCTTTAAAAAACAATATTCAATTAAAAAGCAGGTTATAACAACAAGTTATCGCTTTCTACAGCTTTGGCAAGTAATCGGAAGCAAGGGAAAGACAAAGGTGAATTCAATTCAGTCTTTATTTTCTAAAGTACCGGACAGTCTCCAGGACTAAAATTCAAAGTTGGCAACTTCACTGACCAAGGAACCAAGCTTGAAAATAAAAACTACATCAAAAGTCTTTATTAGCGTGAACTTTCTAACGTCTCTGGAGCGCATTTTAAACGTCTTAAGTCTTAAGTAACGTCTAAAACTGTTCATGCAATATGAGAGAGGCCGCAGTGGAGGTTTCCAGATTAATTTCGAATGCCTGCGGCTTTTAACGTGCACTACACTAACTGTGCACAGCGCACCAGCGTTTTTTGCGTTTCGCCTGCATAGAAACGCGGCCATCGCGGCCGGGACTCGATCGTGTGAAACTAGCATGCGCTGTCGTAGCCTGCTTTGCAGCCTGATAGCGTGCGAGTTTGCGCTGTCAGAGGTGCAAAGTTTGGAAGGGTCTCCGGTAATTTATCACCAGTCTCGAAGGTTTACCTTCTACGCGTATAGTCTAAAAAAGGGTATGCTCGATTATGAGGTCACTAAAGTATCCGGTTTACTGGGCACGACTGATCTAAAATCTGGCAGATAATTTGGCCGCGCACGTGCACAAATAATGTTTTTCGTTGAATAGCCACCTGGTGCTTATGACACGCGTGTAACAATGCAGCCGACTACTGCTTGTACCCTTCATCTGGGCAATGTGACGACAAAGATGGGGAAACATTAGCTCTGGAAGCGATACAATTCAACCCTGAACACTCGAACAATAGCTAATGCACCCTGCAGTGCATTTGCACATTTAACTTAACGTCTTTCGCCGAAAGACACATTCACTGTGCAAGCTTCCCTAACCGGAATAACACGCTGCTCACGCGTCACGAACGTGCGGCTTGTGTCAAGCATGTTGCGTCATGAGTGGGTCGTTCTCGCTCCTGTGAGTCCAAGCTGGCGCGACGAGAGACTTTAAAATATTACGCCTTAAGGGTGTCTTTACTGTTTTAGAAGTTGGCACCTTAAAAGCGGTGAAAAATGAATGATTCGAACGATTGGAAGGGGCGGATAGTGCGACAAAGGAATGGCAACACTGATAACTTTTTCTTAGTCGTACGGCCCGCGTTCGCTCAAGGGCCAAAAGACGATTCACCAGCAGCCGTCTGGAAATGCTGTGCCAAGTACTATGGCGGCGACAACACATTCTCTCACGCGCCTCAGTCTTTAATGAGCCCCGTAGAACGTAACATTACGCTCGCGAAGGCGACGAAGAATAAAAGAGGCGCATTTCTAACGCGACTCACCTCCAAGAATTCGTTCGCGCTACAAAGAGCAGAAAATAAACGTACGCGCGTTGTCCGGGTAGGCGGCTCGCGGTTCCCAGCCGTCCAACAGCACGGCACGAAATAACAGTGTATCGAAGAAGAACAGCCTAGCGGGGAAGCCCTGCGGCCGAAAGACACTTTTCCTTGCTTCGAACTCTTCGATCGCCATATGATGGAGAGGAGATGGCTAAGCGTAGAGAGAGAGAAAAAAATGAAAATAACGATGGAAAGATGTAACTGGACTCGGAAGATCCGTCGTCGTTTTCAGGGTCCGTTTCTCTCAGGCATGCCGAGTGCTGGCTTCCCTTGATCCCCCCCCCCCCCCCCCTCAAGCCTGTCGCACTCGCATTTCTCAGTCGTCGCCGCCGTGTCCGCGTGTAGAAATTCGACTTTCCGCTGCGTGCGTGCAGTGGTGGTGGTCGCGGGCCGGTCGGTCAATTCGAGGCCAACCAGAATCATCCCTCGGCCGCGCGGACACGGCAAGATTAAACCGCCCGATAAAGGCCATCCAAGACCTTTTGCAGATGCGCCAACGGAATACGATTTGAAGCTAGTAGCCGCATGTCGCGGAGACGCATTGGCAAAGCACAGAGACAGGGGGAAAGGGAGAGGGGGGCACGTGGGGAAGATGGCACAGGTGTACGTGCGTGTGCGCGATGCGTCTGTCCAAGAGGGCGTCCGGCAAAACTGGACTAAAACAAAAAAGCCTTGAATGAAATGAACTGGTTGTTCCTGAGGTGGATGAAGAAGACGCTGGGCTCTTCTTCCGAGGGTGAGGGAAAAGAAATGCGCAGATAAAAATGCGGTTTTTTTTAACTTCCCTCTAGAAATTAAGAGAGTTGGAGGAGAAACAAAAATAAAACGACAAAGTAGAGAAAAAAATGCAAAGCTGAGTGAAAAGGAGGCGAGAAGAAACTGGTGAGCGCTGCACCACGAGTGGACGCCGCTGCCTCTTGGTTTGAGTCACGTGACTGGCTAGGATTGGACCGTGTGGACGACGCGGGGATCCTTCGAGCACCGGGTATAAAAGCAGCTGTCCGGTCCGTGGAGATCATCACCGCTTCACTTTGCTCTCTTCTTCTCGTGGGAACAGCTAGCTGCCCCTTCATTCCGGCAAGATGATCAAGGTAAGAAGGGCCCACCAACGACTTCTCGTGACAACGGCGCAAGAAAAGAAGACGGTAGCACGGCGCTTGAGGACTTTGCGTAGTGTGCACGCCCCGGCATCGCCTTTTGCTGCTTCTTTGTTATTCCCCGCCATTTTCGTGCTCCAAGAATGCCACGGACTGGAATACTTTGAAAGAGGCCCCCCCCGACAAGAATGGCAGGGATTCGCAGCGCAAGTTTTTACTTTTATCGCCTCAACGAAGGCCTTGTAATTTGGAATGAGGAAGCCTCTGATCTCCTTGGCGGCCTTTAAGCAATATGGCGCCAGCGTTAGTAAGGAATCGTATATGAACAGCTCTTAAAGGCTCGCTATTCAAGTGAATGAACAAGAACAGTAATTAATTATGACTTCATTTGCTGCGGACTGACTCTCACGTCTTAGTGTGGAGCGTTTTTAGGAGACAGTGGGCGAATAACTCCGGTTAATGAAGAAGAGTTGATTTTACGAACTGAGGAATCTCATGACGTCGGTAGTACAAGGCAAAAGAGAGGCAGAGCTAAGCAAATACGATGAATTAAACTTAGTTATCTTGCGTGCGGCTGTTCCTTAACATTTAGCATTTAATGACGTGCAGCAGGCTCGGAACTTCTATTTTTTATTTCAATCCTTACGACACATTTTCCTGCAGATCGCCGCCATCCTTGCTCTGGCTGTTGCCGTCCAGGCCGTCCCACTGAAGTTCAACGCCGAAGGCGACCTCGACACTGTAAGTACTTCCTTAACAACGCGAATTATGCATCAGGAAGATCAGGGGGGTAAAAGTATTTTCACCTGTTAACGCTTGGGAAAAGGCTGAAGATAGTTGCAAAGCGTTTCTTGAGTATGAACAATAGCCAGAAGGTGCGCGCTCGTTCTACTCATGGAGTCCAATGATAAAGCTTCCACCCTAGTTCGCTTTTTTAAGCAAAATCTGCAAAACACAGCTAGCTACAATACGTTTCGTGCGCACTACTATAGCGAAAGAAAGAAAAGGGTGAGGATTGTTGGAGTGACTTTTTCTTCTGTTCCACCAACGCGTGGCAGGCCGCCCAGACCTTCGCCCGTGCCGTCCTCGCCTCCGACGACCCCCTGAGCCAGCCGATCCCATACTCCTTCAAGCACGAGTCTAGCACCGAGGAGGGCACCCACACCCACGAGGAGAGCGGTGACGGCCAGGGCCGCGTGACCGGCAGCTACACCCTCACCCTCGCCGACGGCCGCCAGAGGACCGTCCGTTACACCGCTGACGAGACCGGCTTCCACCCCGAGATCGTCACCAACGAGCAGGGAACCGAGTCCAACAGCCCAGCCGACGCCACCATCACCTCCAGCGCCCTGTCCGGCCCTGACGCCGCCCACGCCGCCGAGCCCGAGCGTCTCCGTCTCCTCGCCTCCGGTGGATTCAAGTCCAAGGCCTAAGCGGATGACCCACCGGCGCTCGCCCCTGCCCTAGAAGAACAGGCGGCGACGCGCGCGTCGCGGTCTGCGGTGCAGACCGTGAGGCTCGCGTCGGTCCCAACGCCGCCTCGTGGCCAGCGAGCGAAGAAGCGAAACGGCTCTCTCTACCTATTTATAAGTTTGCCCCTTCGCAGCACAATCTGCGCCCTTCGTCAGGTTCCCTCGCCAGAGAGACTGTCTGCCCATTCTAACCAGGCGCCGTGCAAGACACGTCGTGAGATTCTAGGTTCTTACTCAGATATACCTTAAAAAAAAAGAAAGTATACGTTCCCGTCGTTTCCTGTGGTGGAGTGGCTGCCCTGGCCTTTTCTTCGGTGCCGGCAAGTGGTCGCGTGTTAGGAGAAAGGAAAAAGGTGCCCGGTTACTCCCCATCTGGAACTGAAAACTGCCATCTTTGTTTTGTAACGTCCTGAAGCCAGAACATGGAATCTTGATTGTCGTTTACAACGTCCTGTGTTTTGTCTCTGTGTCCCCGTGGCCTCGTACAATCTTATATTTGTTCGGACCACTTTTTTATATATTTTTTTTTCACTTCTTCCTCGCTATGCAAACGGATTAGCACGCGTTCCCGGGACCCCGCCGTAAACTGAAGTTGCCCGATCGCTTTCTTCGCTGTTGATGGAGCGGCTCTCTTAACCCCCTCTCTGGGCCTGTTCTCACCCAAGCCTAACACGCAAGCCAGCTTTAAGTAACATTTGCGGGTCACCTTATATACATATTGTACAAAACCATGCTCCTTCCCTTCTTGCCTATATATTTTCTCTCTCACCTTTCTTTATTTAACACCTATCTTACAACACTGAAGCATTCCACTATTTGACGGTTGTGATAGGCCTGTCAATGTGTGCAATGGTTCGACGGGGGTAGTCGGCACTAGACACTTCAGCACCTAACTAGTACGTACGCCTTGCTCGTTATTTGTGTTCGTCTACGTCACTGTCCAGTGTTCCTCCAACTAGTTTGTGTGCACTTGTCAGTTCTCTGTACTGGTTTCATGAGCAGCAAAATAAAACTGAAAGCAAGCCCTGTTTGAAACAGCACGCAGTAGCACATGCGAATTCTTGTTCTGCAGCTTGAAATAAGGTGCGCTGCGGGGATTCTTTTCCGCCGCTTTCGAAATACAGTATATTTTTATCATCCACCAATATTATCACCAGTACAGCTAGATACGAGCCACTAAACTAGTCTCTTTTAACTCCCTGTCAACAAGCTCTCATAAAATTATGTTTTGAGCCTTCATGCCTATTGAGCAAGGACTTAATTTTATGAGGGATCAAGGAAGCAAATAGCAGTGCCGACTTCACCTTTCCTCTAGAGCACACGTTACGCAGCCGTCGTCTCGATCTACCTTCATACTTTTGCTTCCTATGATTGCTTTTATTTACTTTCGTTGTTTCAAATCACCGGTCTTTCCTAGCGTCTCTAGTGGCTACCAGACTAGTAGTTAGTAGATTAGCATGTTTAGCAGCTCCCAGCTCTACTTTCTTGTTTTCTAACATCTCTCTATTACAAGCTTTATAATGCCACACGCATTTCTCACAGCATTACGGGTTTGCAGTCGTGCATGTAGATAGTGTCTAAGATAATCAGTAATTAGAAAGTTCTGAAGACTTTGGTAAGGCATCAAGAATGTCACCAGCGTGTGCTTTATTAGCCATGACGAACTGGCTTTATCAAAAGCTTGCTAAAATGCAGCTGTATTTTCAGTCGTAACTAAATTTCGCGGCTGTATTAGAATTTCACTTTTTCTTTCTGGATTCATAGGGGTTGTCAGAAAAGGGGACTAATGCGCCAGCAGTTGACGGCAGTTTTTGAACATCGAAATGTTAAGAATGACCTGCAAATATTGCAACGTGAAGCGTTCTCGGCTTTACACTACTTGAGCATGAATGATTTTCAGCATTTAAAGTTTAGCTAGTTTAGATGCTAGACTGGTTAGACTGGCGGTTTCTGCCGGCAATTGCTCTACCGTTTAGTGACTTAGACTTACATCAATGGGGCAAGTAGGAACTACCGTGAAGCCAAACTCTTTCTGAAGTGAGTCTAAGGCGCTAAAGTTTAGCGACTTAGACTCATTTACTGATTACTGATTTTTCAACCAATCTTTAGTCCCATGCTTGTACCTTTTAGGTCAATGCGCAATAGGCAATCAATCAATCAATCAATCAATCAATCAATCAATCAATCAATCGATCGATCGATCGATCAATCAATCAATCAATCAATCAATCCTCTGCTCGTTTTCAGAGCGTTAACTCTAATACTCGCATTGATCACGGTCGCGTATGAAATATAAGGCCATTCAAGTTAGACCAGTGAGTGGTACCATTGGTACACAGATTGTGAGCTATCTCTTTCGCATAGAATGTTCGGAGTGGTATCAAACGATTCAGCGCGTTACGGAGCTTAAGATTACTAGTCGAATCAAAGCGTAGCTTATTATAGGAATTCGCACCGGTTACTTCTTGGTTTCCCTAACCGTGACTTCTTGAAACTTCAAGCATTCATTACGGCCAAAATAATTGACGTAACACTTTCGAAGTGTGTCAAACGATTTGTCTTCCAGCGCTGTATACGTTGACACCAAAAAAGTAGGTATCCGAATAGAACAAAAAATTTGTGCCGGAAATAGCGAAGATGGCTAATGACGCAATATTCGTTCGATATTGCTAACGCTCGATACTCGTACGCTGCCTCAGCGTCTTGCTCTTTTTTACAAACGGCTACCACAGGCACATTCAAACAACATTCGTTATCTATAAACCCTATAAGGCCTCGGTCTTAGACGAATGGTCCTCTATTCGCGCCCGTTGCGGAGCGGCAGTACAGTCGTCCACACACCCGTCTAGAGCAGTCGAGTGGCGCACCGGACAGTACACTTCTCTCATTTCCCAGTGGCCTAGGGCTCAAAACTTGACCTTATCTCGCATGCACATTCTAATGGGTCATGTTTAAATCTTCATGTCGTTAAAAGCGGTATGAAGCCCGTCAGGCATCGGTGATTGTCAGAAATGCCCAAGAGAGCCCATCGTTGGAACGCTCTAGGCAACTGTATGGGTGACCGTACACAGCAGAGTCCATCAGGCTGAATTTGTTGACCCTTTCCTGCATAAACTTCCTCACCTTCGAAACCAGTCTTAGTTGGCGGCTGCTCCGCGCCTCGCGTGACGAGGATGACAAGAAGGATGCTGCGGTGCACTTAGCGTTACACAACGCTGCAAATGGGCATTTGGTTGGTTTAGTTGGTTTATGGGGTTTAACGTCCCAAAGCGACTAAGGCTATGAGAGACACCGTAGTGGAGGGCTCCGGAAATTTCGACCGCCTGGGGTTCTTTAACGTGCACTGACGTCGCACAGTACACGCTCCTCTAGAATTTCTCCTCCAAAGAAATTCAATCGCAGCGTATTTATTTCGAGGACACCACCACATGGCCGTTTCGTATAGTGTCACTGCAAGGACGATATAAAAACAAGCGATTATAGTCAACTTCGTTACAGGAATCATTTAAGGCACCTTGACAAGCGAAGAGAGACACGAATGCAGGAGAGGATGGTGCACGCGCTTGCCTTGCCAGGCAACATATAACCTGCCCTCATCCACTGTGTCCGTGTCGAGATGTCTAAAATAAAGGATGAGCAATTGTCGCAAATACGCGCTTTGGTCAGTTAGAGACGGTTTGTGGTTATGTGAACTGGAACGAAAGAGTAGTTTGAATGGCGGTGAGCATGAATTGTAGCTGCCGTAATATGGACCTCAGTTTGCGGAAGCGGTCGCAACTTGACTTGCTTGCCCCTCTCTGGGAGAGGAAACCATATGCTCGCAGTTGGAGTCGTCCGGGCGCATATCATGTGCAGGGTAATGTAAAGTGATCTTTTTATCATATGCTTCAAAAGCAACGCCGCTTGACTTGACAGACAGGTGCAAGAACAAGTTGGTTTTAAAATGAATTTATTCCTTCAGTATTTAAGCCAGTCTCTGTGAGGTATCTGAAAAACGCGGGTTCGATCCCGGCCGCGGCAGTCGCATTTCGATAGAGGCGATTCTAGGGGCCCGTGTGCGGTGCAATATCAGCGCACGTTAAAGAATCCCAGGAGGTCGAAATTTCCGCAGCCCTTCACTACGGCGTCCCACATAGCCTGAATCGGATTTAATTACGCCATATCAATGCAGAGCGATTCCATCTTTACAAACTCGTTTTTTATTTATTTTTTTTCTGCCGCCAGTTCTGCTGTTGTCATTTTAAAGATATTCTGGCACTCTTTATAACCTTAGAGCATTCGATTGGGCTTCGTGGCAGACAATAGCTGCGTATTCTAAGCATCAGATAGACTGATGCGTTCGACTAAAGCATCACAATTAATCAAACTGTTCAGACGTTATCTTTGCAGGCAGAGAAAAACGAGGCTAGTTTTGCGCTGCTAGCAATGAAGCGCCCGATAAGCTCGGCAGGCATACCCTCTATGCGTCAAAACAACGCGGCGCACGCAATGAACGCGTACAGCGCGCCGATCTAGGGCACGCACTAGAACTCGACGGCAGCGTCGTGGTTTCGCAGTATTTGAACGGTTTGGTGAGAAGCGAACGGTGCGCACTCTGCGCAGGGGGATATGGCGTGCGTGTCCCATACATATGGATCTCAGTTCTTTCGCAAACATAGAGGTCGTGGAGAATAATGGCGGTCGTGCTTGCACCCCCTCCTCCACCCCTCTGAAAGTAAAGAAACGAAAATGAATCTTGAGCTCTGCTTAGCCGGTTTGCACATCTAAGCAAGAAAGACCAAGTGAAAAATTTGCTTACCTTGAAACAGAGACGGCGAAAAGTCGCGTAAGAAATGCATGCACATGAATGTATTCTCTTTCTAGTTGGCGAGTTTTTCTGACTTTGTCTTTTAGCGAAGCGTTGCAGCGCTATCACTTGGCTGAGGTATAGAACGTCCCACGAGCGATTTGGGAGGATTGCGTGAGCGCCGGAAAGTTAAGCCTGCTTGGCGATCTTGCAAGCTCGTAGATTTCATTACCGAAAGCTTCGTGGCTGGTATCGGCACCTAGTACCGGCCCTTAGGTGTCACTAAAGAAATGGTCATAAATGTTAAACCTTACCATTGCTGAAAGGCGGTCATGTACTCTATCATATTTCTGATACTCATAGATGTCGCATTTACCCCACAGGAAAAGATTATTCTACCGCTGTTTATTATCCGGTGGTGGCACCAGTCTCCTCTGTAACCTATAATTTCTAAATAATAGGGAGGCAGTCGCATATGGCGGTTCCTCCAAGCTTCGTAAACCCGGTCTGGGCATATCATGTTGAGAGAGATGAGAAACAAAACGATAAGTGCAAGCACTGTGGGGTGAGAGGGACCCTCGACCACATAATCTGGGATAGCGCTAGCTCCCCAGGGGCTAAAGAAAACATAAATTGTAGAGAAACCTGGGAAGCCCTGCTGCGGAGCGAGGCCCACGCACCACAGTAACAAGCCATCCGCCTGGCGGAAGAAGCCGCGAGGAGTCAAGACCGCTTTGCCTGCCTCTGATCGCGAAGTTCCCGGCCCCCGTCACCAAGGCCTGCGTGCGGCGGCGGGGAGTAGGGGGCCTCCTTATCTGGCGGAAAATAAAGTTGATATCATCATCATCATCATCTACCGCTGTCTACTAAACGTCCATGCGCACAAAACACTGGTTGTACAGCCACAAACCATCAACCGCTCACAGCGCAGTTGTCCTAAGGTACTTACATATTCACTACTGTTAGATATCTTAAAAGAAGTCTTAAACACATCTAATAATCCTAAAGATGTTTTCTCTTCCTCCCTCATGAACTGCGAAGTGCTGAACGCTTCTGACATATTACCTAAGCTAGAATCACGACACCTCGTGCTTGAGAGACCTACACTGTTAGCAAAAAAAACACCCAAAAGGGAGTAAATAGCTTGTACACTAACGCACACCAAAAAGGAGTTTTTTTTACTCCGTATGTGTGGTATTTTTTTATTTACTCCCTTATATAAAGGAGTTATTAAGGATTAAAAGGGAGTAAATGTTTTACTCCCTTATAGAAATGGAGCCCGAAAATGGCGTGATGTTTATAGTTTATTTATCCTCATTCAGGCTCATTCTTACAGTGGCAGCAGTGGAAACGGGCAGTAGCTCTGCGGGCCGCCAGCAACCCAACTTGGGAAACTGCGCTGCCCTAATGCAACTCCGCGTCACGCATTCTATTCGCCGTCTGCAAGCCCAGCGGCGGAGTAGGCGGCAGGAGTCGTCTGCTTGTCGTCTCCCTTTGCTGTACGAGCTGGTTTGGTTGGCCGTGTTTGTAGATAAAGGGATGTAACATTATAATCAATAGTTGAAAACTGAAAAGGAGTCGCTGGGTAGTTTTCACGGTCATGCACCACGCTATATTTGACTGAAAACCAGAGCAGAAAAGTTGAAAACACCCCTGATGGTAGTTTGGAATGGCAACGTTTGCTTCCATATTCACTTCATTAAGGCTTGGCTTTTCGGTATGACTGAGGAAAAATGCAGCCTCATGAGCTCGATCAAGAGCTCAGGGTTGACACTATGTTCTATCACAGTTCCATGTTCATGAAACATATAATCTGCTGCAATACTTTGCGAGGACCACACTGAAAAAAGCCTGTGAGAATTAGGCCTAAGCGGGGACTGGAACGGGGTGGCGACACAAAGTTAGGTATGGTTAGAGCACTGGAGAGCAATTAAATTATGTACCGTACTGTAGCAGAAAACGGCGACAAGCCGATATCTTGTACCGCGGCAGGCGATCGTGAAGGAGCAGAAGTGAACGGAGATCCAGCGACGATGGTAACCAAGCGGTCTTCCCTCACCACCATTATCAGACGACTGACCAGAAGCAGACGAGACGCTAGGTGGCGGGGCGGATTGCACAAAGTGGTGTTTTTTTACTGCATTTCGGCACTGGTGGAGTATTTGGCACAACTAACTCCCTTTCTAGACTGGAGTAAATGCTGGTAAATCCTCATTTTAACTCCATTCTTCTCTCATGGGAGTAAAATGGAGGACAATCCACCTTTTTACTCCCCACTCATGGAGTAAATGTTTTCACAAATGGAGTAAAAAGGGTGGCCGCCACCATTTTTGCTCCCTTTTGGGTATATTTTTGTTTACAGTGTAAGTGTGGTAGCATTAAGAAAAACATGTTCTTTAGTATAATTAACGTACGCAGCGCTGTTGTGTCCTCTTCTTGTTCTGTGCCGTCTTTGCGCTGTAATAATGAATGTTGTATTGTAGTACGCAGAAGCCCAAACTTTTCTGGGCGGCTACAACTACTACAAAGCTGCCGTTTTTGTTTCAGTCAATTAATTAATATTCGTGTACGGGTCTCAAAACTTCTTCCTTACTTCTGCATTCGCTCTGATGACGCTTTATGCAGTCGCATGCTAAAGGCAGGGAGCAAATAAAGACCTGAGAGCGGTGCGGAAGGTTATCTTGGATGCTAATAGCTTATATCTCTCTCCTACATTGCTTCATGTGAGCAACGTGAATCCACAACGATGTTTCGAGGTAGTGAACAAATTATTTGCCTTGCGCTCTTAGGTTCAGCGAGCACCTAGGTACAAAGCACTTCATTTACTGAATGCCATTCATCTTTCTCCAATGTCTGCTTAGTCTTGCAGCGATACTGCTCCAGACTTCGAAATCCCTGCTCTCAGCGTGCTGCATTGAACAGTCGTTCATTCATTGCCTATAGCGTATATACCCCAAGCGTGCTTCGTACTACAGTCGCAGCTGAACTGAAGTATTTATCAAGCTTCTTTTCGAAGCTTGCGAAGCGCGAAACCGTGGCAATCCTTTACAGCAACGGAGACAATGGAAGTGTGGCAGTGAA
The DNA here is from genome assembly GCF_055824585.1 of Amblyomma mixtum. Taxonomy (NCBI): domain Eukaryota; kingdom Metazoa; phylum Arthropoda; class Arachnida; order Ixodida; family Ixodidae; genus Amblyomma; species Amblyomma mixtum. The sequence continues at coordinate 42,318,540 of NC_143013.1, forward strand.
GTGATCGTGTAAACTCAATCCTTCTTGCAAATGCGGAGAGAACTCTAGCATGTAAGCAAGCCGTTTTTCACCCGGAAACATCGCTTCTCCTTGGATCGCTGCCATCACTTTTTATTACCGACGGGGTGCCAAGCGCTGATCGACAAACCTCCCGCGACAATAGCCGGCTCCAAGAGTTCTTTTGTTTTCCCCGGTGAAACGGATGTGGGTCTTGCTAGCGTAAACAAGAACGCGCGGTGAATCTTAATGCTGTATTTAAGAGCATGCGGTTGCCACCAGGTAATAGAGATCCTCCTAAACTGAGCTTGGGGCCGGATTCAACCACGGACTAGATTTCGCAAGCGCGAGAAACAAGCATGGCACGAGCGGCACCGAGACTCGCTTACACATGTCTGCAAGTGATCCAATCACGTGTGTACGTCGGAATATGCAAACAAGCGAAAGTAGGCGCACGTGCTTTTAGGATTAAGTCCGGTTTCGAGTGCGTGATGAAAATTCATCATTCGTTGTCGTCCAAAGCCCTTATACACTTTAGATAAATGTGTTACTTCGTGAGGCAAATAACGTACTTAACTACGTCGCTTTCAGTTGTTAACCTTTTTCTTCACCAATGGTGTTACCACACAAACTGTAACGTTAGTGAGTTAGTGGCTATTAGCTCTTGTAAGTATTCTCCCCAAGAGATAGGACACGGTATAGGTATTACTAGCTTTCTTGCTTGAGTTGTTTGAACCCAGAAATTCTTATTGAACAAGCACAAGTTGCACATTTGTTCGTTTCCAAAGGCGACAGCTTTTTCAGCCACATGACTCGTTACTTTTATGAGATACTAGCATTAGTACCAAGCCGTTGATTGGAGAAAAATCTAAAGGAAATGTAAGTACTACATGATGCGCTTGGGCACATTGGTGTTCCAAATTAGCAGCCAGTGTGAGAGGAAATTGACTCTAATGTGAGGAGAGAAGTGTAGCACCTCTAGTTTCTCGGCCGGGTGCCAACAACGTAGCCGCGCTGGGTGCGAAAGTGCCGAGTCTCATCGCTGCGATCGTCGCCGCCGTGATAAAGAACGGATGGCGCTTCGGCAGAGTGCACATACCGCACCTCCCATGCAAATCGAGTTTTGGGCGTGTGCCGCCTCGGATAGTGCAGCGACCATAAACGCCTCTCGTCTCCCTGGCGTGCACTGTATGCGCTCGCCGTCGCTGATTGGCGATACGGCCTCCCGTCTCGGCGGTGGCACATAATGGAGGCAACCCTGACACAGAACCCCTTTCGAGGCGGAGGGCATCTTTTCTCTCCGCTCTTTTCTGCTGCTCGCTTTGCAGCCTCGGGGATGGCGTAGCCCACGACGATGGCTTTGTGCATCTCGGATTCTTGGTGGAGAGGGACAGACTTACGCGGATTGCCCGTCAGGGCGGCCTGATTTGGAGATTTTTGTCATCGGAATTCAATCCGCAGCGTGGTGCGATCTTTAGGATTTGTTTCTAGCTCGGGCGGGTACAGAGAGCAATCAGAGGGAGAGTGTCATTTCCTTCTTTCTTGGTGTGTGTTCAGTTACATAGTGTGCATTTCACTCATTTAGTTGAAAGTTGAAAGTTTATTGAGGAATTCAATCAAAGTTACAATTCTATACAGCGAGAGGTCTCATGGTACAAGACCGCGGGCGGGACCTCCAAATCAGTCCGAATCAAAGTTGATCAGTCAAAGAAAAGTATAGACAAGAAAACACTAACATTACGATCAATTAGCATTTTATTTAGTGCAAGACACTTCCTAAACTATCCTGCATTCATGATTATCGGCGACGGTGGTAGCAACAAACGGTGTGTTTTCACGGAACACTGCACCTGCAGTTGACCGGTGCGGAATAGGATGTTGTAGCACTCTGGAGTATCGAAGCATGCGGCACAAAGTCAAGCATTCTGCCAGTTCGTGAAGTGTGATGCAGCGGGTAACTCAAAGGAAAGGTACTTCTCTTTCGAGTGGTAGCATATCCCAAAATACCAAAATGAGGACGCGTGCGACAGCATCTGGTAGTGTGTTTGGCCACGCGCTACTAGCGCAAGCAACATCAGAGCCGTACGTCTTTTGCGCATTGCTTCTTATACGCGCCCTGAAATTGAAGGGACATTTTTCCGCCTGTTTCTTGCTCTCAAACGCAACAACGCCCGCAACAACAAACGCGAGCTCCCGCGGAACAGGGAACAAAAAAATACTGCATTTGCGCTCTGCTCCATAACACTTTTTTTTTCTTTGTTGCCTGGCTTTTGCAAAGAAAATTGGACAAAACAAACAATCAACAAAACACAATAAACGCTATGTACATACGACTCGTGGTCAGCCAGCATGAATCTGGCTTCGTCTAATTAAAATTCAGGCAATGTACAGAGCGGCTCTAGTTTTGAGAGCCACTCCGGAGGGTCCGCAGCGGCCTTCTGAATGGCCAGAAACATGTCCATACATTCGCGAAAGTAAATCCTGGCAGGTCTTGCGTCTCGGTCACAATGGTAGCCTGCCATTCTGGAGCGCCATATGCAGTGGAGGCCTGTCAGAAAGGCACCCCATCCTCATTTTCAACAGATAAGTACCGAATGCCGTACGGGTCTAGCGGAAATTCTTTCTATAAGGTTCGCTACAACACATCCCAAAAATAAACCCCTTCCCAACAGTGTAAAAAAACATGGTCTATTGTTTCCGGCTTCCTGCAAATCAAACAAAGAGATCCCCAGGGTAAAAAGAATTCCTTTCCCTCTAAATATGTTTGAACCGGTAAGGTTCCGGTGTGCAGCTTAAAAAAGAAGGTTTTTGTTCCTGGCGGCACCTGCATTTTTTTCACTCTCTTTAAAACATCTTTGCCAGGGCCTCCACTGTACAAGGCCCTGTACAAGGGCACAAGGAAAACTACATCGCAGAAAGCACGGTACAGTTTCTTTCGTTTCACAGTGGACAGAAAGTCATTCGAAAACCGCGCGGAAAGAAACCTTACGCTGGCAACGATTTCCCGGTAAAAACCGCTGACCCTACTGTAAACCTCAGCAGTTCCGACTACGTACTCCGGCAGCAGGCGCCGCAGCCTAACTTGGCATACGGTGCGCAAAAACGGGTCTCTTGTGTCCCGAAAAAACAAGAAACGATTCACCAGCTGCCGAAGAAACAAATGGCCCAGCTGCTGCATAACAACTAAGCTCGGCGAAAGCTGCCACTTGTGGTTGAGATGCTTTTCCTCATGGCTAAGAGCTAGAGGGAAATCTGGACCCTGCCGACCACATGGAGCTGGTCGCGTGGGTTGCAACGCTGATATATATCACGTTGACACATGACCTTAAATTGCCGGTCACGTGACCGGATGTTGATGGATTGCACCATAGAATCCGCTGGGAAGAGCTCGGTGTAAAAAGCGCACTGTGGGAGAACGAGTGAACCTGCTGTCCGTTTTTCCAGGGCAAGCCCCGCTAGATCTACGCAACAAGTTCTCGTGTCACGCGGTGTCGTGGGGAAACTGCGTAGGTTTTAGAAACCAACGAGCTTAAGAGGGTCGAATGAGTGAAACTTGCAGGTAAAGCATGCGAAGTCTTGTTGATCTAGCACTTGAAATAGTGAAGTAATCGCCGATTAAAATCGCGACGTCTTTCAAGCTTCTCCGCAGCGCACAACGCGGTGTTGGGGGTCCACGATGACGTCATTGAAGGTATCGGTACATTTCCAACGCACAAACGCCTGCTTTGAAGGAAAAAACCAACGCCACCTAAGGCAAGTCCTGCTGAGCTTTGTTTGGCAGCGTCCAACGACTCACGGCAGGTTGCGGCTGACAACAGCAGTAATTTGAAATATGCCTTCCGTGACGTCACGCTGAATTTCTCTGCACTCCTCCGTTGCATTGAGGAGAAGCGCTAAATTTAGTCGCCGATTACGTCACTATTTTTAACGCTAGTCCAAAAACACTTGGCATTTCGAGTAACTAATGATGAATAGCGATGCCTCTTACTTCCTCTCACGGGGGTATTTTCAAGATCACCGTGACTAGACGTTTCACTTGGAGAGAAGAACCGGTTACAAATTTGCCATCGTACGTACATAACTATCAAGCGTCGAGTGGGCTGAAAGCGAACGGAGCAGTGAGCCTCATAGTAAAGCAGCAGTTTCTTGCAGCCGCATGGGCTAGTGTCGCTCGATGTACTGCTGTCAACAGTTCTTTCATTATTTGAGCGCGATTGAATAGGATTAACAACAAGCAGCTGCAGCTGAAGAAGAGCAGCGCCCTGTACAGACGAGTGCTTAAAGTAAATTGATATGAAGTTGAGTAACGCAGATCGATTGTTTTTTTTTTTGTTGTTGCTTACGGGGTTTAACGTCCCAAAGCAACTCCGGACGCGGTAGTGGACGGCTTCGGATAATTTCAGCTACTTGGAGTTCTTTACTGAACTAGCCGCCGTGGTGGCTGAGTGGTTATGGCACTCGGCTGCTGACCCAAAAGACGTGGTTTTGATCCCGACCGCGACGGTCGAATTCTAATGGAGGCAGAAGTTAGGCAGTGGCTTAGCTCTGGTTAAGCCTGGATATACAAGCGAAAAGATTCAGTTACGCTTGGTTTGACGTCATGGCTGTCGCAGTTCGCGCACAATGCACTGGGAGCACCACGATAACGGTGGAGGCCGTCCACACACAGCCTGTGCGGAGGCGGAGGAGGAGACGGAAATCGGCGCGGTTAAAATTCAGGGGGCACTTTGCCTCTCTAAAATGCTGCAAGGCGAAAGCGTTTCCTGGCGCACTGTCTGTCTTTTATTTATTGTTTTTATTTTTCATACATTTCTTTCATTTCATTTTTTATTTTTGTTTCTTTGCTAATTTTTATTGTTTTTCTTTTTTCTTTTTCTTTTATTTTTCGTATTATTTATTGTTTTCATTTTTCATATTTTATTTTTCAATTTGTTTTTTTTTGTTTTTCTTTGTTTTTAGTTGTATTGTTTTTTTCTTCACATTATTTTTTTTTTCATTTCATTTTTTAGCTTTCTTTTTAATGCTTTTTATTTTTTCTGGTTTAGATTTTTTTTATTCCTTTTATTTTATTTATGAAACCCATGCATTCACTAGGTGCGCCTTTATTCATGCGCAAACCTTGAGCATTCGTGGCGGAGTGGTAGCGTCTCCACTTCAAATTCCAAATGCCCTGGTTCGATTCCCAGCCTCGACGCAGTTTCTTTCTAAGTAGTGACGCGGCGGCGGCGAAAAGCTGCGGCCTCCTGCGCCGCGCTTGGCGTCACTCGGTTTCGCGCTTGCGCAGAACTAGCCATTCGGGTTCACGGCATACGCGAAGCTCGCTTCCGACCCTCGTAGTGAAAATTTTCGCTTCAAAATTCTATAGGCCTGCGTACTGTGCGATGTCAATGCACCTTAAGAACCCCGTGCGGTCGAAATTTCTGGAGCCCTCCACTACGGCGTTCCTGAGAGCCCGCGTCGTATTGGGACGTTAAACCGAACCGAACTCATATGATAGGCCGCTAGGCTGTGCTTCAGGATGACTTCAGTGCCAAATTTTTATAGTAACGGCGCTAGCTCTTGCAAGCGGCTGTGTTTCGATGGCGGCGGAACGCAAAACGTAAACGTGCGTTGTGCGACAACCCGCCGCGGTGGCTCAGTGGTTAGAGCGTTCGGCTTCTCAGCCAGAGTTCCCGGGTTCGAACCCTGCCGCGGCGGCCACATTTCGATGGAGTCGGAACGCAAATGGCGCCTGTGTGCTATGCGACGTCAGAGCACGTTAAAGATGTCCAGATGGTCGAAATTATTCCGATGCCCTGCACTACGCCAACTCTATCTTCCTTCACTTCCTCCTTTATCCTTTCCGTTACGGCGTGATTCGGGTAAACACCGAGATCTGAGACAGTTAGTGCGCCATTTCCTTTCCTCAAAAACCTTTTTTTTTTTGGCATTGTGCGATATCAGCGCACGTAAAGGACCTCAGCAGGCATAAATTAATCTGGAGCCCACCAGCACGAGATCCCTAATGCGCCGTGTGATGCTTAAACTCTCTGCATTAAACTCTGCAATTTACAATTTTTTGAAGCGAAGTTTCTCGGTCTATGCGCAGTAGCCGGGGCTGTCGACATCGAGCGTCGGCGTATCGGTTTTTGAGTAAATTAAATGCGACGTAACTGTCCACCTTCTCGGTGTGCACCTCAACCACGGTCAGGGGAAGGGGATGAAGAAGGGAGTGAGAGAATTGCGGCGTAGGTAGGCGGAAAGTTTATCCATGTCGCTAAGGCCAGTTTGGAAAACAAAGAACAAGAACAAGTAGGAGACGAATATAGCGTCTGTATGCGTAAACGCTTCTATGGAAACTCCTGTGAGAAGAGCAGAGGAAATTCGCGGTCACTGTTCTACATAAATTCAACCCAACAATGTACCCTAACGCACCCCGCCGAAAAAAAACAAAACAAAGCAACTTCTGTCGTCACAATGCAATTTTAGTAGAATTGTTTGGCATTAACTTGTAGTAATAACACGTTTTTGTAGTAAGAGGCCGCCGCGGTGGCTCAGTGGTTATGGTGCTCGGCTGCTGACCCAAAAGACGCGGGTTCGATCCCGGCAGCGGCGGCTGGAATTTATTTGGAGGAGAAATTCTAGAGGCCCGTGTACTGTGCGATGTCAGTGCACGTTAAAGAACCCCAGGTGGTCGAAATTTCCGGAGCCCTCCACTACGGTGTCTCTCATAGCCTTAGTCGCTTTGGGACGTTAAACCCCATAAACCAACCAACCAACTATTTTCTGTAGTATTGTGCTGTCCCTTGTCCTATAACTGCAAAAGAAAATACAATACTGCAAGAAAATACGACAAAACTTCAGAAAAATTTTTTACGGTCAGAAGAAACATTGTGGCCTATATTGGGTCCGATTCTGTCGTTTCTTTTTTTTTCCCCCGATTGGGATGCACCCACTGAATTTATCGCCCATTACCCGTGTGTATGGATGTCAAAACCACACGACTCAGCTCAAATGCGTTTCGGCAGTAGCCTATTCTGGCGTTAGTGAGTATTTGACTGCAAATTTAATTTTCGAACGTTTTCTGCTACGTAGGCGGAACCGGCCTCGTAGACGCGAAGTCTACTTTGGAAGCGAAGAAGGTTTTCCGAGCTTGTGAGTAATGGTCCTGCGCAGTTGGCTCGTTTGTCTTGTTCCTCAGGACACGGGCTATAAATTTTCTCCTTCTTTACGGCTAAGACTCCATCCTGACCGTATAGTGCCGGCTCTCGCCAAAGTCTCTGGATAATCCGGCACCGATTATACGAATTCATACTTGTTGTCTGCTTCATGCAAGACACCCTAAACCATGTGGGCCCCTCATGTGAACGGAAAGTGGGGTACCAGCAAGATTGTTCTTCTGCGAGCGGCGGCTATGCCTGACAGTGTAGAAATTTTCAACGGCCTGACAGTTCGGACGCGGTGGCTGAAAACATACGTATGCGTGCAAAGGCAACGTCGTCTCAGCAGCATGTGGCACGGAAAAGGGAGAGGCCAAGGGAGGGGGGGGGGGGGGGTGGAGGGGGAGAAACCATGCTTATCTACTCGATAACAGTGTCAAGATAAGCTTGGTATCTACGATAACTTTTCTAGTGTTCTAGCATGTGGGTCAGCAGAGTAGACCATGCGGAGGTAGTCTGGAGGCAACTGATTCGTGATTTCCCAGCTTTAAAGCGACACATCGGCTATGAGGGACGCAGTAGTGGAGGACTCTGGGTTAACTTGCACCCCTGGTGGTTTTTTAATGTGCGCTGACAACGTAGATAACACGGCCGTTTTTTGTTGGGGTGCGATGCGTCGCGTTGAGCGCTGCGGTGCACCTCACCATTATCTGTATATTACGGCCAATCTCAGCCAATGGTAACGTCCGGTCGCCATCCACGCAATGGCCGGGTCGCTTGCCGCAGACGCTTGAAAGCCGCCGGTATATATCTGAATGACCAATGACTGAAGACTGAATGGACAACGGACAATGGACAGCCGATAGAATAAGGCCCCGGCTTTGCAAATGAATTTGGTGTCCATACTCTCGACCATTATACTCAAGAGATTTATTTAGATACGAGAAGGAGGGAGCGGGGTTGTTTCCATATACGCTTAAGGTATGCTGAAATGCGTCGAATGAATGAATGAATGAATGAATGAATGAATGAATTCATTTTCATAAATGTACAATTTCTCGGAGGATATAAGTTGCAAAAGAGCAACTTTACTAGTCCTTAAACCTTCTCGTGGCAGTAGCAGCAGAACCATATGACATAAGCATGTATTATGTGGCAGGAAGGAAAAGAAAGAAAAAAGAAAAACATTGTGATACTAGAATTGATACAGAATGTAATGAAATCTACTTGTACAAAAATTAATGACTAATAGCCACCAAAATATTTAATAACTTTTTTTACTGAATTAGCTCATACGGAATCTAATGAAATCTACTTGTACAAAAATTAAAGACTAATAGCCACCAAACTACTTAACAACTTTTTTTACTGAATTAGCCCATTTAAGTTTCAGCAAAGTGTATGGGAGCTATCGTTTCGCATAGTTGGTACGTGAATGTGGCACAGACCAATATTCCGGAAATCCTGTAGCATAATGGCTTCTATTTCGTGTCAAGTTGGCGATAGACCTGACTTGATTTATGTTGTCTTGGCACTCCTTAACGTATGTTATGATAAGCCAGAATTGAAGAGGTGAGGAGCTTTAAGTATCTCTTGGTATTTAAATAATGAATCAGTTGGAAAGTCAATGTTACTTTGCATACAACACGAATAGCTCTCTTTTGCAGAAGAAAAATCCGATTAATATTAGTGGCAGATGTGGTGCCCCAAACGAGGCTACCGTAATTTATGTGGCAAAAGAACAAAAACAAGAAAAGCTATACAGGAGAAGTTTTACCTTATAAGGAATCTGTTTATTAGTGAAAAGAAGACCGGAAACATCATAAATCTTGCTTGTTAAAGAGTTAGTATGACAGTAACAGGACATGTCATGATCTAAGAAAAAACTTAAATTTTAATAAAACTCAAAACCTTGACTTCAGAAGAACGAAGTTTAAAATCTTAGTTCAGAAGAGCATTCTTATTCTTGGCCTGAAACAAAACTGCTTCAACAGGAACATTCTAGCTATTGTTGATTATGAAGTAATCATTGCAAGTTGTAATTATGTGACTATGTTATTTTTCTTTAGACCACCTAGACAACCACATTGTTTAATTGAATATTTGGATACAATTTTCACGGACTTGTCTCAGAATGGTAAAAAGACAATCAGTACTGGAGATATTAGCATTGATTTGGAGGTGAGTGGCCACACTAAAAGTGTCTTTTTGTCGCTGATGCTCTGTGATGGCAGCAATAATCTTCTTTCTTGGCCCATGCAAATAACTTATACATAAAAAACTGTGATTGAAATTTGCGTTACAAATGTTTGCGTTACCTGGCACTAACAGGAACAGTTTATCATCGCACCAGTTGGCAGAAAATCCACATGAACAAGTAAACGCTGTTGCAGAAAATCGTCTCCGTAATTTTACATCATTTATTCACAAGATTAATTGTAAAGCATTATCTTCGTCGGAAAGAGCTTGATGCTAAGAGGTGGCGTAAGTGGTTGAGAGTACATGGCCAAGAAGTCTGATAAGAACTCACGATTCGAAGTGCGGGCTCACCGTGTGCACCGCCATCTTGTTTAGTGCGTTCCTTTAGTTTTAAACAGACTTAGAGCCACCATGCGGTGAGAGCGGAGACTTTTGCCATGTCTAAATGACGAACAAAAAGTGGCTGCCTTCCATTTAAGTGTTGAGAGATGAAAAGCCCTGGTTTGACTTGAACGCCCTCGTACAAGTGCATTATGTAAGTATAGCTTGATTTTAGGAGGTAGCAAGTGTCTGGATTGGTAGATGACGTAAACAGCTGATGAAAGTTTAGATTGAACATAATCTATGAGGTCATTCCAAGTCCGATGCTTCGAGAAGTCCACTGCAAGGACTTTCACACAGTCGGCAACTTCGATTTCTCCTGTTTCTAATCGAATGTTTATAGTTCATGATGATCCCTTTCCTTTCGGTAGCACGCTGCGTTAGTTTTGCTAATTAGTGATACAAGTGCACAATGTAAGAATATATTTAGTTTTTTATTTATTTGGACAGTGACACTGGCCGCCCGGAATGGCGGAGAGCGAGCACCGATAATGTTCGCGCTATAGCACATGCGCCGACCGCAGTGGCGCTACGGAGTGTGGGCCAACAGGTTTAGGAACGGCAGACGCAGCCAGGCGGCGTACCCGGCCTTCGGTGGCGTTTTAACCTGTATTTGTCTAACGAGCGAACAGGTAGTGGACGTGGAAGAGCCCCAATGGTGAGAATAAAAATGAAATAGGCTTCATACTGTGCGCTCATCCTGGCATCGTAGATGATGTGGAGTTCCTCGGAAAGGTCCGTTGCAGCTACCACAGAATGGTAAGGTCTCGCATTAGCTTAGGTTTGAAGAGGGAACAGAGGAAACTAATGAAGTGGAAGCCTATTAACGAGTCAGCGTTAATAGGGAAAGTAGAGGCATTCAGGATTTCGCTGCAGAACAGATTTTCCGCTTTAACTGAAGAAGACGACCGTAATGTTGAAACAATGAATGATAATCTCCGAGCTATCGTTATGGAGTATGCCGCAGAAGTTGGTGGTAGGATGGTTCAGCAGGATACCGGCAAGCTATCTCAGGAGACTAATGATCTGCTTAAGAAACGCCAACGAATGAGGACGTCTAACTCCACAGACAGAATAGAACTAGCAGAGCTATCGAAGTTAACAAATAAGCGCAAGGTAGCCGACATAAGGAAGTTTAACATGGAGAAAAGTACGCATGCACTAAAGAACGGAGGCAGCCTAAAAGCATCAAAGATAAAACTAGGTATAGGTAAAAACCGGATGTATGCGCTAAGAGACAAAGAGGGAAATGTCATTAGCAATATGGATAAGATAATTAAAGTAGCAGAAGAATTTTACACAAATCTATATAGAAGCGAATGTAATCATAAAGTTACTCAGAGAGGCAGTCGAGCACAGCAGCGGGACATCGCGCCAGTAACGAAGGATGAAGTAAAGAAAGCCTTAGGACCAATGCAGACGGGGAAAGCAGCCGGTGAGGATAAGATAACAGCAGATTTGTTGAAAGACGCAGGAGAGATTGTGCTAGAAAAACTTGCAACCCTCTATACGGAATGCCTTGTGACCTCGGGAGTACCAACAGCTTGGAAGAACCCTAACATTATCTTAATTCATAAGAAAGGAGACGTCAAGAACTTTAAGAATTACAGACCGATTAGCGTACTGTCAGTTGCCTACAAGGTATTTACTAAGGTAATCGCTAATAGAGTCAGGACAGCCCTAGACTTCAATCAACCAAAGGATCAGACAGGCTTTCATAAATGATACTCGACAATGGAACATATTCACGCTATCAATCAGGTGAGAGAGAAATGTGGAGAATATAATCAACCCTTATATATAGCCTTCATATATTACGAGAAAGCATTTGACTCAGCGGAAACCTCGGCTGTCATGCAGGCACTGTGGAATCAGGGTGTAGAAGAGTGTTATGTGAAAATATTGGAAGATATTTATAACGATTGCACAGCTACCATAGTCCTCCATAAAGTCGGCAATGAAATTCCAATAAGGAAAGGTGTCAGGCAGGGAGATATGATATCGCCAATGCTATACGCCGCCTGTTTACAGGAAGTATTCAGGAACCTGAAATGGCAACAGTTGGGGATAAGAGTTAATGGAGAATACATAATTTGCGATGACATTGCCTTGCTAAGTCACCGAGGGCATTAACTGCAAAGCATGATCAATGAGTTAGACAAGCAGAGCAGAACTGTGGGGCTAAAAATTAACATGCAGAAAACCAAAGCAATGTTCAACAGTCTAGCAAGGGAACAGCAGTTCGCAGTTGGTAGCGAGGTGATGCAAGTAGTAAGAGAATATGTCTCCTTAAGAGAGGTAGTGACCGCTGGTCCGGATCATGAGACGGAAATAACTAGAAGAATAAGAATGGGGTGGAGCGCTTATGGCAGGTTCTCTCAGATCATCAATGGCAGTTTGCCAATATCCCTCAATAGAAAAGTCTACAACTGCTGTATCTTACCGGTACTCACCTATGGGGCAGAAACTTGGAGGCTAACAAAGAGGGTTCAGCTTAAGTTAAGGACAACGCAGCGAGCCATGGAAAGAACAATTTTAGGTGTAACGTTACGAGATCGGAAGCGGGTGGAACGGTGAGGGAACAAACGCGGGTTAAAGACATCCTAGTCGAAATCGAGAGGAAGAAATGGACTTGGACAGGGCATGTATTGCGAAGGCAAGATAACCGCTGCTCCTTAAGAGTAACGGAGTGAATTCCAAGAGAACGCAAACGTAGCAGGGGGCGGCAGAAAGTTAGGTGGGCGGATGAGATTAAGAAGTTTGCGGTGGCCGCAACTGGCAAATGACAGGGTTAATTGAAGAGACATGGGAGAGGCCTTTGACCTGCAGTGGGCGTAGCCAGGCTGATGATGATGATGACGATGATGATGTCTACGTTTTGCGCTGCCAGGGTGCATCTCAAGGTGTGAACGTTGGGTTTTATGCTTCTCAAGGATAGTTGCCGGGCCAGTTGGTACATGATCTCACCGTAAAACAGCGCGCTTACACGGGACGAAGAAAGAAGACACGCACAAACACAGCGCTGTGTTTGTGCGTGCCATCTTTCTTCGTCCCGTGTAAGCGCGCTATTTTACGGTGAGATTATGTCTAGTCACTGCATGCACACCCCATGAAGTTATTCGCTGTTATCTACAAGACAAGGTGGGTTGAAATGGAAAGAGGTGAGCCTTCCTGAGGCCACTATTGTGTTGATGCATAAAAGTGGTGCTTTTTTTTTTCGAGCGCTACGAGTGAGAACTTGTATGGAGCATGTTAGGGACTGGTGCATTTTGGAACGAAGCTATACTTACACCACGTACACCACGAGTGAATGAATGAGAGAACGATTGAATAAACCATTTGGCCAACGCATTCAAGGCACCCTTGGAACGACCGCAACGTCCGAAGTTTATTCTTGATAGGTCAAGTAATCATCACTTTTCCCAAGACCGAGTGTTCTGCTTCTCCTATAAGGATGTACTGTCCTCATTACATTTTTTAAAGCTCAATGTAGGCCATGCAACTTCAGTTCACACATGAGCCGTGTGAAGAAGCCAATTTAGTTTTGATCTATTACAGATTATAGTGCCAGTATGTCACCTCAAAGAAAAAAAAACAATTGAAGGTCGGAACGATACGTTTTAGAAAGATTGCCTTGATGCAGGCATTTACAATACTCCCTAGTTTACTGAACCTTTCGATAAAATCAAGAAACGCACACTCAAACGTAGGCGTCCGGGACGTCGCAGATGCAGAGACGACGAACTTCTTGAACTTAGAAAGGAAGAAATTAGTAGAGATAAGAAATTCCACACACAGCCAAGGAAGATTAATGCGTACGAGTGCAAAGGAGCGAACGCTTGACAACAGCACTGACTCTACCCTTTGCTTTGTCTCTAGCACAATCTGAGGGATCCGGTAAAGATTAGGACGACACAGCCACTGCCGACTACAGCGTACAAGTACGCTAAACCTTCTGATCCAGTAAAGCTTATCTTCATGCTCGAAGCCTAATGCCCACCGAAATAGCAATACATCTAGGAGCTCGCAGGCTTGTTCGATATGTGGCTCTTAGTGACAGTAATTTCCTGTTGCTGCTCTCTCTTTATCTCTAAGTAACGTGCACGCTTAAGCAAAAGTAAATACGAGCTGTATCTGAACATTAAGTAGTGGTTTGATGTGAGCCACCTACAAGGCCTGTCCCCGCCAGGTTTGAAAAAAAGATTCCCGGTGTATCGCTCCGCTCCAGTGCGCGCTTATCTTGTTATTTTTGTTTATAATCGCCTTTTTGGGCTGATCAGGCCATAACTGCGGCTTCCGTCCCCTGCAGCGCGGAGGGGATGACATCGCGACGACGCTAATCCAGCGAGTGCGTTGAAGCCGAGCGTCCTTTTGTTTGGACGAGCCTTCATCGCGCCGGTGCTGCCGATACATTATCTACCCTCGAGCACGTGCCCAGTGCCGTCCTTCCTCCTGCAGCAGCGCTCTCAACAACAGCGACAACGACGCTGACGCCCTCCGAGACAAGCGTATGCGAGCAGCAGCAGCCCGAAATATACTGCGTTCGAACCCCTCCGGGTGTCTCGCACGCCACTGCGTCCTCGAACTCCTTTCGTGCGGCGCATCCCAGATGATGCCGTCGAGGGAGAGAGAAAAAAATCAGAAAATGGGGGGGGGGGGGGGGGACACTCACAAAAGCCCCGACTCATAATAAAAGAGCAAGTACACTCGGTATGCCCGGTTGCGCAACGCGCAGCAGAAGCTGCGGTTCGTTCGTATACACTCTGGGGCGGTATCTTTGCGAAGCATCTCCCACTGCAGCGGGCAGACAAAGCGGGATCGGGATCATATCGCGGTTCCGTTGTCGGAACGGTGGCGAAGCCTTACCGCGGGCGGCAGTGAAGCCAGCTCCCGCTGTGGCCTGGTGCACCGGCATTTCTCCCCCCTCCGGTTCACGCCCCTCGGCCGTCTCGGTGCTGAGCGTCGCTCTGAGGGTCGTCGTGGTAGCAGCGTAGACCATATAGACATCCTTGAAAAACCGATCTCCCCGTCACCCCGCTTCCGTCCCCCCCCCCCCCCCCCCCCTCTTCCCTCTCTCCCACCGCCTTAGCGAAAGCGGGGCGCTTCTCTTGTGGAAGACCCGCTGCTTCTCTTCTGGAGGCGAGGGAGGACACGGAGGCGCCGTCGCGCCGTGTTCAGCGGCCGTTCTTTCGGATTCTGTCGATGGGACGCGATACACTTTCGCCCCCTCCTCACCGCACGGATAGCGCGCGCAAACCGTCTCTCTGTGCGCGCCTTAGCCGCGATGTGATTCTAGCTGTGCCTCGCGTTCGCCTTCTGCCTTCCCCTCCCAGCGCCGCGGCATTTCTTGGGCCGATGCGAGCGAAAAAGAAATCTGATCTCGTTTCTTTCCGAGCGCTTACCTGCGCGTTCGGCGACAACGGTTCGAAGGGAAGGCGAGGGTTTTGGAAATAAAGGACGCGGATAATGCCAAAAGACCAAAGGACGATTACTACAAGGAGAGGGCGCACTTTATAGCCTTTGTCATCGATAAGCACAGCGAGCTGCGCCCCGCTGACGGAATATAAAAGCCTGCTTGGCTGAGTGAGGGGGCACTCTCGGTCTTCTGCCATCCACCATCACAGCGGCAGCAGCAGCCATGAACACGGTAAGAGCGCGCACGCATCCAGGACGGGAACGCAGCGGATGCACCGCCTCTGCAATCCAGACACTTCGTGCTACGCCGTCACTCGTTCAACAAGCGTCGCCGAACAATGGATATACGTACACGACTGAACATTCCTCGGATTCCTTCCAGCGTGCTTCATGTAGGATTATGCCGGCATTGACACGGCCTACCTGCACCTGGAGAACCGCAGGAAAATCCGCTCAATGTCCAGGAGTCACTGCCGATGCTTCAGATCCCATAACCGACGCAGAGTGATGCTTACGCCGTCATGGAAACCGATACCAAGTGAAAAAGAGAAACTAGAAATCGACGCATTTCAGACCATTTTCAAGATTCCGTCAATGCCAGTCCCAGATGGATACGCATTACTCTTTAGCTAACGTGTATGGCATGGCACTTCTCTGGGAGCGTGCAGGAGACCTAACTCGCTTGAAATTTCCTCGAAGGGCTTCCACGGCACGCTTTAGTTTGTAGACCGGCAGGAAAATGGCGTATAAAAGGCAACGCGCTTCTCATACTGCTTTACCTTATACTCTACTGAGCGCAAAGGGCCAGTGAAAGCACAAAATTGGGTATTGCTGGATTACTTTTTTTTGTTGTTGTCACGTTTTGTCACGCTATGGATGTTGGTGTTGTCGACAAGCGTGGGTATCTAACTGACCTGCTTCGCTCACCCTGCACAGCTCACGATCGCCGTCCTGGCCGCCTGTGCCTTGACCGTCAGCTGCCAGCTGATCGCCGCGCCCGTCGAGGTGCCCCAGCCCTACTCGTTCGGCTATGTCTCCAACGACATCGAGGGCAGCCACGGCCACGAGGAGACCGGCGACGGCAGCGGCCGTGTGTCCGGCCGTTACTCGCTGAGCCTCGGCGACGGCCGCACCAGGACCGTCACCTACGTGGCCGACGAGTTCGGCTACAGGGCTGACGTGGTCACCAACGAGCCCGGCACCGAGTCCAACAGCCCAGCCGACACGAGCTTCACCTCTAGCGCTCTCTCCGGACCCGACGCAGCCCACGCCGCTGAGGCCGCTCTCTTCGGCGGCGCCCCCGTCGTGAGGGCCTAAACATAAGACCGGGTCTACACGAAGCCACACTGATCCATCCATCCAGACTTCCCCCTCCTGCCGACGCCTTCCCCGCTGACTTGAAATTCCTACCCCGAAAAGGACCACTGCCTTAGCTTGTGACCCGAATCTGTTACCGAGACCATTTAGTTTGTTCCAGAAGCAATGCCCCTTGTTGCTTAGTCCTTCCCGTACTTGTTTCTTGTGTTACTTGTTCCTGTTCTTGTTCCTGTTCTTACGCTGCTCTGTTTTGGTCTCCTGTGTATTACACTTCATGATTATAAGCACCAGTGCTGTTGTGCACGTTGCCGATATTTCTGTACTCTTAACGAGCTTCCTTCTATTCTTCTGACAATACTGCTTAGCTGTCCCTTCTCCTTACGTCTTCGCAATCATTCATTTGAGTGCGATGCTCTTGTGTTAATAATATTACTCGTTTATTTTATTTTTAGTCATTGTTTTGTCGTTCTGTTTAGTGCTTGCTTCTGTGTTGTGTATTGTCTGTTGTATATGTGATGTTACTATTTATTTGCCCCGTATTTACTTATTTAAGATTTGCTTGTCAATGTTAAGTGGCTGCAGGGTTTTTGTTTCTTATTGTGTAGAATTCGAACACCTCGTATAATGAACTTTACCCACCTCTTCGTGCAATAAAGTGTGGCCTAGAAGACTAATCTCTGCATCGCTCAAGTTAGCGGCCCCCTCAACTGGACGTCGACTAATTACGGCTCTGAGAAAACGAGCGAAATGATGACGACACGCAGATATGAATACCATGAATGACGCAAGAAATTTCGTAGTTGTTGCCTTTTTAATCTCGAAACAGTCTTGAAATAGTTAGCATAGCACTATTTTCACTCACCTAAAGACATTGCGGCCTTTATCCACTTTCTGACTGCAGGTTTTGCTGGGCGAATCGAAATCATGATAATGGTCAGTTAAAATTAGCTTAATGGTGTGAGGCGTGGTTTCGTACAAAATCTGCAGATTGTTGAAGCCAGGCTTTAAAGAAACACCGGCACCTTTCTTTTTACGGACTTATGTCTTACTTCTTCACGAGGTCGTCCTCAGCGGCTGAGAGAGCAACTGACTGAAAGAGATCTTTATCAGCGTAATCCTCAAGGTAAAACGCAGAGCATTAATTCTTTTGGGAGAGCAGATTGCATCTCTCCAAATACGTGCATACGAGGTTGAAACAACAAAGCGAGATTAGATGCTTCTTTTCGTACCATGAATTGTTTTTGGGCAACGCTATGAAGAAAGGCCAGCCCATTTACCATACAATATGTGAAGCTACAGCAAATCTTGCTACAAATTACAGCAAAATCAAGCTGCTTCTGGATGTAAAATTAGTATCATTCCGAGAGACTTCGGTATAACCTGCAGAAAATTTACCTATCATTAGCATACTGAGATGTAGTTATGAAGCTAGGAAGCAAGGTTGCACACAGATGCTTTCGGTTATACAGGGATCAGTCATCTTTCAGAGTGCAGTATTTGTATTTTTAGCACTCCTCAATCGCGGTCTCTAGCAGTATACTTATATAAATGTCGATATGCTCTATGTACGCGCAAAGCTTCACTAAAAACGAAGCCCTGAAATTGAAGACGCCATAAACACCCAAACTACTGCACATTCATGCACCTACCTGCAGAGCAGGCAAGTTCTGCGTGCAGTAAAGCGCGCCTCAAATTCTCAAAGCCCCGTGGAGGCAGCAGTAGAGCATCACGAGGCATAATGCGAAATCGCGAGAAGCATCCATTCACTTAATCTTCAGTACACAAACCATCACCATATAATCTTTGAGGAGGATTCCTCAATGTTTGAGAACAACGTGAACATCACAAATCAACGCAGTAACCAGAATCGAATCCCAGTGGAGTGGACAAGTGGACTCATCATCAAGCGAATAGGCATGGGCCATTAACTTGGTTCTATGGTCACTTTCTGTGCACACTTTTATTCGTCATTCGTCCTTGCTGTTTCCATCATTGTTTACTGTGATGAGTCACATTACCGGCTTGCGCTGCCAGTATATTCAGAAGTTCCGCTGGATCTTACCTAGACAACCGCTAAGGTGTTAGGAGCGTAGCACATATTGTTAAAATATTTCTACCCGCGCTCGCAATTTAAACACACTGTATTAAGCAACTTCCCAGTAGTATAAGTGGCGCCATCTGTTCCAGTTTGGTAGCGACCGCTAAAGAGAGCAACAACCGTACAGGCACAAATTTCACAGAACTGAAATCTCCATGTCAGGGTACTTAAACATTTTTTCGTGCTCAAACGTACGCTTCGCCAGTAGCTTCAGCTGCGTAAGGTCACCTGATTTAAAGAAACATTTTAATCCACTTCTCTCAAATCAGATGGGTACTTTGATCAGAGGTACGAATGGAGAAAATGGCTTAATGCAATTTGATTAAAACAGATCTAAGTCAAAACTGGAATGATGTGTACCAATATTAAAAACGTACATTAGACGGACAGCGCCTCGACATTTAATCCGGCGCCATACTCATCAGCAAGAACAGGCTATTAAAGCAGGTCATGCTAGCTTTACGCTCTCACCGGCACCGTTCCTTAGTGAAACACGGAAGCTGGTTCGCGCCACCGCGGGTTTGAAACCCAGTCTCGGCTGTATTTATTTTCAGTGCGAAATCGCTATTCAGAGGGGTAAACGTTGAGCAAGATCTTGCGATATTTGTATGCTTGTGGTGTTTTATGGGTTTGTGCCATAAATCAAAATAGATTAAATAAATAGCCGAAACTTGGATTCGAACCCGCGACGGCGCGAACAGATCAGCTTCGCTGGCCACTGCACGAGAGCACTAGGCTATCGCCACCCTTTTTTTTCTTTATTGCATGGAAGAACTTCCGTAAAAAGGGGCAGAACTTCAAGGAAACTGGTCCGCGTCTGAAGTTACCGGGCTGCTTAATAGGAGCCCGCCATAGCCCTAACCCAACACTGCATCCCCATCAAAACATCAAAATTCAGGGAGGCACACACATGCATCTAGGCACGGCAGCCAGCTTGGAGGTTCTTCGTGTGCAGCATATACACTCCTCACCAAAGCACACTGTTCACGAAACACAGATTTGGACGATCTTGGTGGCTCGGCATGTCTGTCCATCATACGGCTTTTCCAAAAACTGAATAGTCCCATCAACACAAACAGGTCATAAGGCACAACAGAGTTTTTGCCAACAGGCAGAAATCTAATAGTGTATGGTGTAATTTCAATGTCCTTCTTAAGAGTTCGTTGTAATATGTCCCAAAAGAACATGGCATCACGGCACAGGATGAAGCAATGGTCAATTGTCTCAGGCACGTTACACAGACGGCAATTCACATTCCAGGGTACAAACATCCCCTTGTCATTTAGAAATGTCTTGACAGGCAGCGTCGCTGCCACCTCCCAACATGCCTGGTGTTAAACTGCAACACACACTTGCACTGTGCATTGCTCATCATCTTCTTCATCCGCTAATATTGCCTTGAAAGTAATATTCGCCATATAATATTAATAGGCAGTGATTTTTTTGGGGGGGAAGAAAGTATCATACTCATGCTGATGGCAAAGCATTCAAGCTAGCATTCAAGTCGAGCACAGTCGCACATCCAGATATCAGCTCGATTGTCTCCGCTTCAGAAACACAAGATGTCGCCCCTAGCGTTGCGGCAACGACTGCAGCAACTTTTTAGCGCCACGGCATTACGGTGGCACTTACATGCTTACATTTATTTAAGCGGTTTGAGCAAATGGAATGTTTTTCGCCACACGTGGCTCAACAGCCGACCCAAGAAAGCGAGCTTGAGGCACCAAGGCGCTTGCGCCGATAACCAGCCCGGGCTGAATTAACTACGTCGTTCACTCGACAAACGATCTTCGAGACGTCGAGTGCTTGGGGCGTTTGTGAAAAGCGTCGCGGCCCGGAATCAAACGATTGAATATGCAGCACCGCGCGGCAGGGTTGACCAGCTAAGTGGCCGGGCGGGTGGCCGAACCAGCCATCAGGCGAGCCCGGTCGCCCTTGCGAGCAGATTACGGTCTCGCGTTCGTGTATGTCGGTCGGACCGCGCATCGAAAAGCGCCGGTCAAAGGTCAGTGGATGAACGCTCGCATCCGAAGATTCCCCAGGGAGGGGAGAGCAGGGGGCGCTCGCGTCTACGCGGCGCGCTCTGGGACCGGGTCAGGGTGAAAGTGGCTGCCGACGCGGCTGCTTGAGCCGCCTTTGCCTTTCTAACTGCAGTCCGGCACGTGAGCGAAATAGCTGACGCGTGCCGCCCAAATTCCCGGCCTGCGTGCGTGGTCTTCTGCCACGCCGTATAGTTCCGGATGTCGCGCCCACCCTCATTTTTCTTTCCTCCTCCTCCTTCTTGGGCTTAAGTGAGCGGCGCACTCGTGGGCTGTCCGTCTGCGGGGCTGCAGCCTCCGGACTTACTCCCGGCGGATCCTTCAGGGCGTTATTAGTTTTCACATGTTCTGAGCCAATGCCAACTAGCCCAAACTTGCGTTTTTCGGAAATTATTTTTCAGTACGGGTGCAATTCGCCCAGCTCCCTGCCAAAATTTCTCTCAGACAAAACTACATCAAGAAAACACTCTGTTGACTCTGAAGAGATAGTGCATGGTTTGAGATGCAGCAGAGGCCGAACCTCGGATCCCTTCACGGCGAAGCGGTTGTCCCAACATGGAAGCCACAGTCAACCTTTTTGTTATTGCTTTTAGTGCATAAAAAAAAAAACGACTCCATCTCTGAAACTGCTCGTGCCTAACATTCATCATCATCGTCATAAATTGTACTCACTACAGGACAAAGGCCTCTTCCAAACCTCTCCAATTTCGCCCTGTGCTTTACTAGCTGCGGTCATTCTATCCTTGCAAACTTCTTAATCTCATCATCCCACATGACTCTCTGCCACCCTCTGCAACGCTTGTATTCTCTTGGAGTCTAGTTCGCTACCCTTAGCGAAAATCGGCTATCTTGTCTTCGCACTACTTCCCACACCCATGCCAATTTCTTCTTCTTTATTTCGACTAGGATGTCATTAACCAGCGTTTGTTCCCTCACCCACTCTGCTCTCTTCCTGTCTCTAAATGTTGCATCTATCATTTTCCTTTCCATAGCTTGCTGCGTTCAGCACTTTTCGCTTACCTCGACGTTTCTGCCCCGTAGGTGAGTACCGATATGATACAGCTGTTAATACGTTCGTCTTTAGAGATACTGGTAAACTACTATTCATCACCTAAGAGAACCTGCCAAATGAACTCTATCCAATTCTTATGCAGTTTTGTTAATCATACAAATAAACTACAGTAGGTGTTGAACATGTGAAAAATGGCGTACTTCCGCTCTAGTGCGTAACTGCTTCCGTCGAAAGTCTGCGGATACGAGACGTACGGACGCAAGCGGATACGTGGCGCCCTCCCGCGACGCTGTCAGCAGCGGGAGCTCAGTGCGCCGTTTTCTTCCGGGGTTGGAGGCCACGGCTCTCTGAAACAGAAGAGAAAAAAGAAAAAATACAGCGACGCAACCTGGCTAACCACAACAGACACCGAGCAAGCCAGGTCAATTCCGTTCCGAAAAAAGCAGTTTCCTCGCTTCATTATTCTTCGATATTTTTTTCTCCCACCGAAGGGATTCGTGAGATAAGGACAGGTACGAAACCGACTGCGCCCCGGAAAGATGCGGGTGTAGTTCGTGAAACTCATACTTGCGTATGTGGTGCGCCTTGCTTACGCGCTTCTAATGGGACGAAACAGGAAGCAGACTGCGCAGAATTCAGACGAGAAATTGATAGTACGTGACAGAAGTGAGAGCAGACTGCGCCGAACGCAACACTGAATTTATCAATGGAAATCAAGGCGCCACCAATGAATAGGAAAAAACAAGTTCTGAAAAGATAAAAGCGACAGAGAACTTATTTGAACTTTCTTAAACTGAAGACTGACATTACTCAACACGCCTCTGCAGTGAATAGCGTTATTTACTGTGACTTGCAGTCCGCACAAGGGTTTACAAAGAAGTACAAAATTTATACGAAAGAGGAGATAAAGGGTGTTCGTGTGCTCAGCAGAGGCAATAACAGTAGCAGTCAGGTACAGTCCTCGCTCTGGCTTCCAGCTGATTCAAGTGCCATCGTAGGCCATTGTAGGCTGTTTTTACCAACCATTACTGGATGAAATAGTCAAGAAGCAGCGTTGCAAACTCTGAATCATGTAAGGTTAAAAATATTGCATGAACAAAATATTATTTTGCTAAAGTTTTGAGGCGGGAGGGGGTGAGGTTGTCTGGCTATTGCTCTGCAATAGTTAACGCAGTTTATGAAATGCATAACAATTCATAATGGTTTGCCGAAGTTAATCACCCTTTTACTATGCTAGTTGAACAGCCCATGTTATACATTCTGGCACTCCGATTTACCCGAAACGCCGTTTGTAGCACTAAAATGGAGAGCGCAGCTATTCTGAACACTCTCAAAGACTAGAAAGAAAAGTGGCACCAGTCGCTGACTGCGAGGTTCAGTGGCGGCGCCTTCGTCTGCTGTTGGTCCCCGAAAACTGGCCAAAGCTCCAAGATTCTGATGCGGGCTTCGTAACAGGAAGGATTAAAGAACCCCCAACGTGTTATGTCCGCTATAAGGAAGTTTCCCGGACGACCACTGGCTCACAGCACACGAGGAAGAAGCTATAGGCGCGCTGCTGCGCTTCTGATTTCATGCGCATCGAAAGCAGCCTTATGTAACCTGATGGCGCAAGACTAGAAGCAGGTGGCGCTATTACACACATTCCACGGAACGAAGTCGGGGATCGCTCTCTACATCAGTGCAATCACTAGCAGCGTTGGCTTTAATACCGCAAGGAGTATGCAAGGACGTATTCATAGAGCTGCTGCCCGGATGGAGACCGGCCTCCCCGCACACTCTAATAATCCCACTGAAATTTTTCCACCCTACATAAAGGACAAAGTTTACCCTTCGCCCGCACCTTTTCCCAGGTTCTGACGAGTCTTAGCTCCCGTAGAAGAAAAAAAAAACATTCTGGACGCGTTGCAGAAGGTGCCTGTGGGAGCTTCGCGCAAGTTGTGCAATGCCCTGGGAGAGTTGAAGGAAGAGAGAAGGAAGTGAGGAATTAAAAATGAATGAATAGGCGTTTCTTGCGCAGTGAAGAAGAATCACGAAGCGCTACAACGCGCCTTCTCGCGTTGGGGAGACGGCAACAGCACGGATCACAAACCGTACGGGTTTTGCGCAAGCCGACGGACGGCCGGCACTTTGTTTCGCGCCATGCACTCACTCTGCGACGACGAGCCTCTTTCCGGCAGCGAAGCGGAGGAAGAAGAAGAAGGCGGGGAGAAAGGAGGACGTTTCGGCTAAGAGAGCGAAAAGGCGAAGCGGCTTGCTGGCTGGCGCGCGCACGCCTACTGGCGCCAGCTTCCGTCCGAAGCGGGAGTTTTGCGGAAAGCGACCTCAATACGGCGCGCAGCGGAAGACGAAAGTCGGCGGCGCGTCGTCCTACGTCTGGGACTGAAAAGAAATAAAAAAAAAGAAATAAAAAGTGAAAAGTTGAGAGAAAGAAGGGTGCGGTGTCAAAGGGCATGGCGGAGAACTCGCACGCACCAGCGTTCCTCGTCCTTGCAAGGAAGGCAGTAGTGCGGGACGAGGAGGACACGCGGGGTAAAAAAGAAGCGTATAGTATATAACAGCGTCGCTCGTACATAACGAGGGGTCGTGCACGCCGGCAAAATTCTGCCACGTAACACCTGCCTACGTGCGTACGTTGCCTCCGCTCTAGGCGGTGTGTTTGATGTAACGTAAGCCGAGGATTAAATGAAAAGGCAACTAGTACACGCTAAGCTAATGAAACTGAAAAAGCATTGTTGGCCTTCATGCGCTATGAAGAATTGCAGCACAACACAGCTAAAAACGAAGATAGAGACAAGTTGACACACACGCGCACACATGCACGCACGCACAGTTCATACTGTATGGAATTACATTAGCCGTGTCAATAACGACGCTACAAAGTGTCGAAAGAAATAGAGGAGGCATAAAAGAGATGCAGAAGGCAATTAAAAATTAAGAAGGCAATTAGCGATTGAAAAAAAGAATTTATCTCAACCTGTTTCACACTGTTATAAAACCACATCGACATGCATGGCGCGGAAGCCGTCACTTCGGAAAGCTTTATTATTTTGGCACATAAATAACGTGCTGCTTTCTTTAAGCAATTTCATAACTTTAAGTGGAACTCTGTGCGGACTATTCTCCCTGCTCGCCTATATGCCGCAAATGGTTTTTGCTAGTTGTTTAGGAGTTGCTGCTATGCCAATCGTTTTTCTAGTTTTTAAGACACAATAGTAGCACAATTCCTTTCGTAACACATGTGCAGAAAGAGTCTCGAAGTTTTCGCGTTGCGTCTGACGCTAGCGCGATGAGTCAGAACAAATATTTTGTTGAAACTTCGAGCTATTGGAATTTCTTGGATTGTACCTATATTTCTTCTTTTATCAACATGATCGGCTGGCCACATCACCTGGTTTGTTTCCAGGGAACCGGACGAAGCCTTCCCGCGCAATGCCCCTTCTATTGCCGAGTTGTTGTCTCCTTCTTTTTACCTCCTGTTTTCCAAGAGCGTGAATGTATCTTTCCGAAAATCTTCGGACAAAGAAGAAAAGACTCAAAAGGGAATTGAAAAGCAACTTTATTTTATTTATGAAACATGCTGAAACATCGATTCATAGGCCTCTCCATTACAAGGAATATCAAAGACATGAAACGGAGGCAAAAATCAGCACTGACATTGTGGCTGTTTCAAACTAGTACTGCATTTTTTTTTTTTCATGCTTCAGACTTTATTTCAGCATCAGACGAAACACAGAGCCTGGTGCAGGGACAGAAGCTAAAGGCTAATGGTGCCTGACGAGGCCTCTGACCCTACACAGCCCACAGCGGTACAGATACAACACGCATCTTAGAAACAGAAGAATAAATTGTGCCTCCCAGCTGTAATCAGCAAAGATAAAAAAAACGCAACATTTGACACCTGTACATAAACGTATTGCATATACAGGTGCACACACAAACAACAAGTCACACATAATAGGACGTTACACAAATAACATGACTAAATTAGCACAAATAGCTGCTGTACAAAATAATACAAAAATACATAATGCACTTTTTAAATTGTCAGTGAGAACTTCATAGTACTGTTTGAAACGACACAAAAGCAAGATAAAAGAAGACATTTATGCTGCATATATTGGCATAGAAGTGATAAAGACAACTATAATAGAATTGGGACGACACAGACCCAAGCTTGCCGTCCATTTTCTAGTCTATAGGTCGGTTTGGTTCTTCCTCAAACACTGAATGCCATCCAAACTCACCCGTCTTTCTACCCGACTACATTCCCATGTGGCGATCTTCTGTCTGCGGTCGTAGAGAGCTGGCTACTGAAAGGAAGAAACATATTGAAACTTCTACCACTTCGCTGGGCTAAATTAAGCAGTTAAGTAGTCTCGACTCCACCAGGGACTTCCCGAAACCACAGCTGCGCAGACTGTCGAACGGCCTGCGTCTCGCGCAGCAGCCAAATTCCAGGACGGTGACAGGGGCGCCATCGGAACGATGCCAAGAGCGGACACCGTGCGGTGTCCTCCTACACACCTTGACTCGCATCCAGGACGCCTCTCTGGGACGCAGAAAAACGCGTACGTAAAACTAGGCGAGCACCGTACGCTTACCTGTCTTCCGACGTGTCCATGGCCCCGTCTTGGTGCAGACTTAATTTCATGCATTGCAGTCCCAGGCTGCAATAATTCACCGCAGCAGTAAGAAGAGTGACCAAGAACCTCCGATGTATACGTACGGTTTCGCATACTCTAGTGGCGCTTAGAAGATCTACATTCGAACGAAGGCAGAATACAAAGCAATAAAAAATTCAGGGTGGGGGGGGGGGGGGGGGGGGGGCTTTGTTGACCTAAAGTGCGGTGAGGCGAAAGCCTTAAGCTCGGTGTTGCTGCGTGTGTCACTTAAGTGTGGTAAAGACGTTAAGCTTCGCCTGTAAGAGCGGAACGCGACAGCGTCTTGTAACGCTGCCAGGGAGACCACAGAATGCCATTGCCCGTTCCGCTCTACGCCTTGCTCGACGGTAAATTGGTTTTTGAGGAAACGAAATGTATCTCTCTCGCATATCTCGGTGGACACCTGAAACTCGCCGGAAGGGAAGGGAGGAAGATGAGGGTGAACGAAGACACCGTATTCACTAGACGCGCCTTCGTTCATTCAAAACCATCGAGCTGGCACGGCGGAGCGGTTAGCGTGATCGTCTTGCACTCCGCGGACCCTGGTCAATTCCCCAACTCGATCAATTTCCTACTCGGTTATATTTATTTATCTGGTCCTACTAGAAAGGTTAATTAGGCTACTTGGTTAATTAACTATTTAACTAAACTCAGTCCCACTTACTTGGAGCTTCACTATACCATCCCTTTAATTGGTCGAATGGTTACTATTGATTGATTGTAAAACATTTTATTCGCCGGAAAGAGCTTGGCAAGAGGTCGCGTTAGCCAAAGTACAATTGGGCCCGTTTGAAATTCGCGCGCAGTGACGTCACGATCATTTCGACCAATCTGAAACGCGGACACGTTTGCTAACACGTCTTGGTCACGACAGTATGAGGCATTAAAGGCTTTCGCCTTAATATTTAGCAACCTCTCTTAATTAGAGTTGTAGCAATAATAGCACTGCACTTTACGCTCGCAATCGACATATCATCTATGGTGGACCGTGCATAACGGCACCACACCCATCAATTGTGGACAAAAGCATATTTCAACCGGAAAGGGTTTATGAACGCAGTTTTTTTTAATATATTGCATGATTTCGCTATAACAATCCATATATCCGCAGATCTCCTCTCGGCAGGCCTGCATTGTTCTGCTATTAACGCTCGCGCTATCGTCGCAAACGTTTCCCACTGGTTCTCTCTGGCAGTCTTAATTACTCGCTGCGAGGATTGCAAAAGCTTGAAAAGAAACATTTTGGTGCGCATTTGGAAGAACGTATTATTAGGTTTAGTCTTTCCGTAACAATACCTTACAGCATTCCAATATTCAAAATTTTTGTCCAAGAAAGCAGGACTTGATTCCTTAGCCGATGTAGACTGAACCCTAGCCAACACTAGCGCACTGTCTTTGTTCAGCATTTTGGAACGGGCGGTGCAACGGCCATTTCCTCATTCGAGGTAGTGGCTGTGTTTGACAGTGTTCATTGCGTTGCATCACCTGGGGATTCAGCTGGTATTTGGCTATTTCCATCACAGGGGCGAGACTTCCGAAGCATTAAAGTGACATGCATGTTTACTGCAGACTTTTCTGCAAAATGTTTTCTGCAGAATGTTCTGAACCCGTCCAAACTATTAAAATATTGCTGCCATTATGTTGAATATATGCAAAGGCAATTAGTAGCCTGGCAAGAGCCCTTTTCTAATGATGTGCTAGCACTCCAACTTGACACATCACAAATCTATGACGCAAGCATGAAGTTCACAGCGCTAGCTGGCATACTTAAGTACTATCAGCAACGAATGAAACGCGAACAAGAAAACTGAGGTGGTAACACAAAAACACCAACGTATTAGCTCTTGTATTGGAAATACAAGTGCGGTGGAATAAAACTTCTAAAGAAGAGTCGTCGTGCCTTCGAAATTAAAATAGCAGGAGCTAGTATTCAGCCTGGCCTGGCTAAGAGCTGCTTATTTTGCAGTGCGTGGTTCAGTTGTCTTGTTCGCGTTTCATTTCTTGCTGATAGTACACTTAGTGTTGAACTACCACAGCTAAACTTAACCTCGCTTCAGTTAAAGCTGATCGTTTAACCTTCCTTTGAAGTTCCAGTTGCAATGATAAATAAGTGCAAACATGCCAGTAACATATTTCGCGTACATAGCAGCCATTACTGTGGTCTTGTTTATAATTTCTATAAGTTACTCTCAGTATTTTTGCATGGAGAGTTGAATGAAATGTCATGCATAGGGCGCAATGTATAATCTATAGTCAACAACTGAAACTGGTGCTACACCGAGCACAGGTGTTCGCCTTGGAAACCTCACGCCCAAAGCGAGCTCTGAGCTGTGAGGCATTGCGAGTGGCTGTAGATCTAAACGATAGTTAAATGCACTGCTGGCTTATGCATGTTTTACTCAAGTATCCAATACAAACGTACGTACGTCTAAGCCTGCGTATAAGACACCTTAAATAGCTCATGCACTTCCTTGGCGAAATTAAACAGCCATTTGTAGGAGAGATCGATGTAGGAGCCCGGCCGTATAGTTGTTCTCAAAGCGCCATCGCTCAAATGCTGTCTTAACAGAAAATTATACCTTTTAACTGTTAACCACCCTCTACATTTTCGGTGCGACAGTAATGCATTTCAAGCATCATAGCGCAATCTGCTGCGCGTAACAAGGTCAAGTGTGCAGTAGACTCTTCTCCTCAAACTGCATGGCGTGTTCGTATGTGTTCATCGCAAGCATCCGCGTTTACTAACGTGGTTGAAAGTAATAAAGTGATTTTCCGACAGTGCGAGACCACAATAAACAGCTACAACTGCACAAGTGGATCCGATAGATTTCATATAATTTGCTGAGTGAACTACTAAATTACTCAAGATTTTCTCTTGCCTGTCTACTGCCTCAGCGGTGCGTCAGACACACTAAAAGATTTAGGGGCGAGCCCTGCTTACGTAAGTAATGACTTGCATGTGATTGGTGGGAATCGCTGACGCAGACAGATGTAATTCCCACGACTCGGTCTGAAGCCACGGCGTAACAAATAGGAACGTGAGTACGCACCTCCTCACTAACACCTCCAGTCACTTAACGAATTGATTAAGCGTGTTGGTGTCACGTTTGTAGTGAATAATGCATCCGTGAAGCGATTAAAGTCAGTTGAAAATGTAGTGCATAGTTAGTGCGTAACAAACAGGCCACAGTCTTACTTGTGCAATGCAAAATCAATTTATCTTGCGCAAGAGCGATGGCGGCATCTTTCTTCGTGCATAGTTTTGCCAGTGCTGCACCGAACTGAAGTCTCCAGCGTTCACAGTGCTTCCTCCGCACACAGGCTGAGGCTGCGAGCTGCGTCGTCCCAGAGGGAAGCGTACTCAACTACCGGCAGAAACGAGTTCGTCCTTGCGTTTTCGGCGTGGATTACTGCGCGGCTGAAGATGCTCGGCCTCCGGGGAGGGCCTTTCAGCTGTGCCCGTCCTCGTACGCGAACAATGCCGCGATCTTGGCATGCGTGATGTACGCGATGCGTTAATGGCGTGAGAACGGCACCTGGGGTCGCGAGGAATGCCAGCCAGCGCGGGCAGCCTCTGAGCTCCTAGTGTGAGTTCCGGAGGCCCTGGCATAGTGCGGTGATATCAAGTGGCAAATCGAAATTTCCTTTTCCTTGAAGGAGAAAATCTAGCCCCAGGGCAGGAAAAGAATAAAGAGACTACATCTGCAAAACAAAGCCCTTCCTTCGATTTGTGCATTTCTGGCAGCCATTTGCCTTTCGGCACTCACGTTCTATTCGGAGAATTGTTCATTATTCAGGGAATTCGAGGTGTTAAAATTTTCCAGCAAGAGATTTTTTACGGAGTTTCAGGAAAATTTAAGAATCGGATTTGTCACCTTTTACAAATTGGCGGAGGTTTCAAGCTGCTGTAAGAGAAAATGCGTATGACTGAGGGAATTTTAGGCTGCGACACGAAAAATCAGTCTTTCGTGCTTCGTCAATGAGCTGAAATTTTCTTTATATGTAGGTTCGTAACAGCAAGTAATGATTTGCAAGAAGATTCAATGATTATAATGCAACCAGTAGTAACTCGAAATCATTTCTGTTACGGTGTTTTGTGCCGTGCATTGTCAGCTTAGTTAAAAGATCGCGCTTGAAGACGAGACTAAGCGCTGGCGACGTCTCGAGGTATTTCGTAGCTGCACTCGGTCACGTGCGTAGGAAGGACCAGCGCTGCGCTAAGCTGCGCTAGAGGCGCCAGCCTTCCAACCTCCTGGCATGCTTCGAAGGATTCCATGGCAGCGCACCAACGTCAACAGCAGCCCCTATCTCGAGTCGCATCTCTGCCCTTCCAATGACCCCTGATGTGCCCACGCGTTGTGATACGCCTTCAGTGTATGCGCCGCCACTTCCAAGGACGGCCGACTTATTCATGTGCATCCGTCCTTGGTGGCGGAAAAGGACGGCCACCCTCGTGTCATGAACAATCTTGTGGCATTACCGGACCCGCCACGTTGGCCCAGTGGCTCAATGGTTGCGGCGCATGGCGCTGGGCGCGAGGTCGCGGGGTCGCGGGGTCGAGCCCGGAATCAAATCCGGCGTCATCGAATCCATTTCGATGGCGGCGAATTGCCAAAATGTCTCTGTGCATTTTTTGCTGCGCGCGTTAGAGAACACCAGGTGGTCGAAACTAATTCAGACCTCTTCCACTACTATTGGCGGACTGCTCCAGAATGTAAAAATCTATGAATACGAAAGAAAGAAATGTACAGGCTAAGATGAGGCGGTGATGTCTACTACTGAAGATCGCCTTGTAGTTTACCCATTCATGCCATAGGCGAAAGTTAGGAGATTCATTAATGTTCTCCTCATCGTTTCTCGCTTCTCTACGTCTTGACGAGTTTATTTTTTTCTTGATCAGACTCAGGTCGCGAGCAGGTCTTTCCTTTAAGATATGCATGCTAGGCACGGGGAAGCCGTGTGCC
The DNA here is from genome assembly GCF_055824585.1 of Amblyomma mixtum. Taxonomy (NCBI): domain Eukaryota; kingdom Metazoa; phylum Arthropoda; class Arachnida; order Ixodida; family Ixodidae; genus Amblyomma; species Amblyomma mixtum. The sequence continues at coordinate 42,349,762 of NC_143013.1, forward strand.
TGTGCACACCTCTGAGCTGATTGCAACTATGTCTGCTGTTTGACGGAGTCATCCAGCCACTTTTTATGTGTCTGCCGCTGCGTTTTCAAGTCATACACGCTGTAGGTTTTATCTTGTTGCTTGCAGTTTAGAAAACACTATTGCTACACGTCTTCAATACGTTGCTTTCACATGCTGTGGTTCAGAGGCGTGCTACTTTGCATTGCTCTTGCAGGCTCAAAAGAATTTCTGCTTCAAAGGGAACAACCACAGAGTACGTGCGTTGGAATGTCGGTAGAGCTCCTCTTTCTAGTTTGTCAAGCGTCGGCGCATGATGGAATAAAGTTTGCTGAAGATGCTCAGGAACCGCCCTTTGTTATCTTAAGTGGTGACACATCCCTGTCAGAACGTTCTCTGTGGACGGACGTTATCACAAATAGGATCATCTAGTAAATCATGAGTTTTAACTCTATTAGAGCAGTTCAGTGAAAATAGTCGTAGTTATTACGTCCAATAATAACATGCGTGCTATACAAGGGTGGAGTGTACTGCGTGCACGAGCGCCGGAAACGAGAAGTAAACCTGCCTCCAACGACTTCTACAATTGAACGTACTTGGACAAACAGTGCTAGTCCACCAGCATCGGTCTAGCTCATATACTTCACAACTCTCTCAGTGGGTCAGAGAAGACAGGTTCGATAGTTTTTGTCAGTCTTTTATTTCAATGCCGCCATATGCCTTGCTTGACAATAGAAGATGATCGCAAACTGCGCTTGCACGGATGTACTCAAGTGCTCGTGCCCAATATCTCCTACCTACCGCGGAGTCTTCCTTTGTCTTCTTTCTTTTTTCCTTAGGAAATGCGCCCAGAGAATACAATGCGTTGTTCCTACACAAGGGACCTGTAGAGGTGGGTGTCGTTCCCACCGCTGTCCTTGCTTCGTCTTTCGTGACCTGTGGGGGCGCGGGCGACCGCCCGCTAACATTCGTTTTTCGTTACGTTCGTTCATGCAAATCGTCTTTCCAGCGTGAGCGTCGGAAAGAATGCCGTTGTTGAGTCAGGTCTGGCATATACGAGGCAGCCCTAAGCCGGTTTCCCCTTTTTATTTTCATTCTTTCTTTGTACCCTCTATTCTACAGCTCCTTCACTACGACTCTCATCATGGGTAATGAAGATGATCCCTGTATACTCTTCTTCATTGAAAAGTCTCGTCTTGATCAAACAGACACGTCCACATAAAAATGAGAAGCAGAAACGGACTCGATGGTGGCTAGCAACGTAAATACCCTTTTCAGAGAATTGACGCCGTAAACGGTAGGTAAAGCTAAGCCGGCGAAGAGATGCAGAGGAAAGGAAGTAGTTCCCATATGCAGAGAATAAAACATTAGCCACCTTGACAGATTTTCTTGAATACACGCGAAATGGTCTTAATTTGAAAAAAATTGCTCCAGGTAGAAACACCGAGCATGCTTTTGAGATTTATGATACCAGACACTTTTCATGTTGTGTCCGAGTTTTTTTCAACAGCCGCATGCTTATAGCATGCATGATGCTGACCGTGTGGGTTCATGTGTTCTTCTGGCAAAGACCGGCTGCAGTCGCGAGCGACCAACAGATGTACCGTCAGCAATCCACCGAAAGGCCAAGCATGAGTTTCATTCTTTATTATGCACAGTCTACACCGAAGTCACAACCCGATTCACAACACCAAACAAATATTTTTTCCTCGAGAGGAAAGAAGAAGGCGCAGGACGCCGAGGTAGCGGCGATGACGTGTCGAAACAGGACGCCAGCACAAGGACAGTCACGACATGCACGAGGGCAGCACGTGGTCGATTTCGCGCGTCTTGGCACGTACTAACAAGAGGGGGAAAAACGACCAGAACAATGAGGGACGGACGAGAAAGAATATTCCGCTTAAGGGAGTACTGCATTCACCACAAGCTAGGCCGTAAACCAGCGGCTGCGCCAACCCGCTTTCGTAGCAAAAGCCCAACGATGCACCCACACCGGAGAGGACGATCCCGTTTTTCATAACGCTGCCTCTAAGTAAAACCTAAAGTGGCAGTGTAAGTAGAAAAAGTGAGTCCGAACCAAGCAGGAGGTAGACAGGGACGGCCAACGATACAACTAACACCACAAACCCGGCGATACGCTCAACACAGGGACCACGGGGGGAGTGTAGGGTCCGAAGGGGTCTGCGGGAACAAAAGGAAAGGGAAAGAAAAACAAAAGGGGAAGAAAAATTTACAGCGCCAGCTAAGCGGCCAGGGATTCCGGGCGATAACGGCGCGGAGGTGTCCGCAAACGAACACGGATTCACAACACATGAAGCGAAGGTGGTGAAGGACGAGGCTGGGTTAGGTGAAGCCTAGCCCCTGAGGCGGTTGGGCTCGTTCTGGATGGCGGCCTCGGGCCCAGGAAGGGCGCTCGACTGGAAGATGACGTCGGCCGGGTTCTTTGACTCGGTGCCCTGCTCGTTGGTGACGACCTCGGCGCGGTAGCCGTTCTCATCGGCCGTGTAGGTGACGGTGCGGGTGCGGCCGTCAGCCAGGTTGATTGTGTAACGGCCTGTGACACGTCCCGAGCCGTCACCGCTCTGCTCGTGCGTGTGCGAGCCCTCGGCGTCCTGGCTGGCGTAGTTGAAGGAGTACGGGATCGGGGGTCCGTAGTCCTCCACCGGAGAGAAGCCCCGCTGAGCGGCCTGCGTGCGAAGACAAAAGAGCGCCTTGACACAACACTTCCAACGTAGTGTCTTTTCCTATGAAAAGATACAGACACCTTCATACTGCGTAGAGTGGCACTCCTTTTATAATGCGTTCGTGACAATAAGCTACTTGCTTCAAGATATGGCGTTCGTGGAAATTAAACTCTGCCTAATTTTCGTCTCGAAATAAGTAAATCGTCTCGAAACAGTCCTGTATTAATTGCTCTAGTTGACACTGAGGAGTCTTGAGAAACGACTCTTGTTCTTTTCCCTACCCAGGATGAGCCGTGAAGTGGTTGGATTGTACCGACTGCAGAGTTGCTCAGGCAACGAACCTTGCTGCTAAGAAGGATTAATTACGGGACAAGATCATTGCTTTTGTTTGGCCATTTGTTTGCTTCTGGATACTTTCGGCGCCATTTCGCCTATTTTAATTCTAAGGTACTTTTGTTTCGCTCCCACCATTTCTACTAGGATTACGGCCTCACCAAATTAACAATATCAAGCATTGTCTGTTTTTTTCGTACTTTCGAGCTCTTTCACTGGCGACGTGCTAACGCCTAAAATGACCCACGTGCTATCATTATTTGCACCCTTCTCATTGTAGTTTCTTTCGTTCCCTGCAACTGTTTGTAGCCCCTGTCCCCTGTTTATGGCACCTTGTAGAGATTGCTTAAAAAGCAATAGTTTCCTGCCATATAAGAATGAGTTAATACTGAAAGTACTTTGTTTTAAGTTGTGTTATATAACGCTGCAAGAATGGAGAAGGCAGTAAAGGCCAAGTACTAGTGGCGGTTCGCAGGCGCGAAGTCGTACGTTTGAGCTACGGCTTTCACACTTATGTTCGTGTGTAGGTTGTCGAATCAACCTATATTTTAACTGAAACCGCTCATACTGTGTCTTCTTTCTTTTTTTTTCGTCCTGCTGACTATAGCGGTTTTCCTCCCCTTAGGAATGCAGCAGAACCTACTCTGCCAGCACTCCTCGTTGTAACCTGTGGTTTGTTTACGTTATTTTTGTTGCTTCCCTGAAATTTTGTAGTTTCTGATAGACATATGTGCCACAAATATACAGTGCGAAAGAAATGGACCAGCGAACTTACGGCAACGCAGATGCAGGCCAGGAGGATTGCGAACTGAAAGAAAAAAAAACGCAAAATTTTTTTGAAACGGTTGTAAGGAGGACATTACGCAAAACGAAACTTTAGGTCTGCATATCAACAAGAGGGCCCCAGCTGCCATCAGTTTCAGTGGTAGGAACTGGACAGAACGGACTGTTGTGTACAGAACCAGTACTTAATAACGCACAAATAAAGGACGTGCGCTGATTCTTTAAGGTAGAAATGCAATATTCTCCTCCGTCACGCCTTTGCTGTGATGTGAACCCTGCTGTTCACATCACAGGAGAGGCAGACCGCTCCTTTATTCATTAAAGTTTCTCTCTCTCTCTCTCCTACTGTTCCATACGTGCTGCCAAAACTAGGCAACTTTTAGAAATCTAGCACAGAAGTTTAGATCGGAACTTAGTGTTGCTCTTGAGCTACGAAGTAAATCGTGTGACATAACTACTCAAGCTGATTGTTTGAATGGAAGGTAATCCAATGGTAGTGCTAGTTTTCGTGGATCTCATTTTTTCAGAGCGATTTCATAAGATCATGCATTTTCTCAAGGATTCATTTACGCCGAGATGTGATATTCTGTCTTTCCAGCACTAAACGAAGAGCGGCTTCATTACTCGCTTTAGCTATTTGACATAGTGCACGTGTACTCTATAAGAGCTCTTCGTTTTGTGAAAGCGCTGGGAAAGCCTGTCACTGCAAAATTAACCAAATGATAAAAAATACTCATGCATTAGGTGGAGGAGCGCGACTGCTCATATCAAACTGTTTATAGTCTGCATCTAGCATACACACCGTAGAGATTTTGAGCCTGTACGAAAAATGCTGAATGTATGGCATCATGATTTCAGTCCGCCGTTATGACGAATAAGTTCCAAAAGTTGTGTGACTTTCCTCAGAAATATAATGCTGCACAAACAGCATTTACGCGTAACCAAACCAAGGACGTCAGAGCATGACGGCGTAACCCATTCAGCCTTAGGTGCATGATAGTGAATTACACTCACTAGCGAAAGGACAGAATTTAAACTGTCTACAAGAACGCTCGCAGGCACTGGAGAAAATGACCGAAGTTGACGCATGCGCAGTTCGCGACGGATGCTCCGGGCCGTAATCCCATGTCCGCGCGGCGCCACAGGCGAGCCCGCGTGCCTCGGAGAACCAGAGTACGGGGCACAAATCCAGGGAGCGTGCCTCCGCCTCCGTTTCCGGGGCCCGGTGCGCACTCACCTTGTGCATGGCTACGGCGCGGTCGTCTTCGTGGGGCACACTCGGTGATGAACCGGTTGGGCACTGCGGGCAAGTGTCGGGATGTGTTCCGCCGGGGCTCATCTCCGTTTTTATAGAGCTACGCCCGGCCATCGGCGTGCTCTTCCGCCGCCAATCAGACGCAGCCGACCTAGATTGCGCAACGCCTCGTCGCCAGCCTTAGAAGGCGTGAGCACACACGCACAAGCGCGCGCACAAGCATGCACGCACGCACGGACGCGGACAATCGTGTGGAGGGCCTCTAACCCTGGCCACCCCTCTCCCGCGATTTCGTCTTCACCTTTCACCGCTCGAGTGCCCTTTCTCTGTTTCACTCTCGTTTTCTGCGCGCGCAAAAGCAACAAGGTCCGCACCGTGAGAGCAGCAGCGGTTGAGGGTAGAGGTAGCGGCTGCAATACGCAACGAGGGGGCAGACCATACGCACGCGCGGCTAGCTTAGGAATGCTCCAGATTCAAACAGCGCCCTCCTCCTCGTCTGCAACCACCACCACTCTTGTTTTAAGCGATCACGGCTCGCGCTTCGTTCCGGCGTGGCCAGTCTGCGGGGAGGGAGGGAAAGAGTCGTCGGGGACGAGGGTCATCGCTGGAGGCGTTGACGCTCGTGCGTCCCGGGGCACGTAACCCGTTCATGGAGAGAATGATCACCCATGGGAGCCCGCCGAGGGACAGCCGTGATTTTCACATTATCTGTCAGCTCTGAATCGGCGAGACCCCCTCGCGTCTCGAGCATGAGATTCCTCGCTTGTCCTTGTCGTTGGAAGAGAGACTTCTCGCACGCATCACAATGGCGGCAGCTCTCGCTTGACCGTGTGGCTGAATCAATCGTCCACTCAGACGTTCGTGTCCACGCTGCGGCGCTGGTATGCTCTTTGCTTAGGTATTCTAAACTATCGGAACTGTTTCCGCCTTTGCGGATTGAAACACACTGGAGTGTGGCACACAGAGCGCCAGGTGTGGCATGATTTATAGAAAAGTCCAGGAAGCAAAATTTGACTGCAGATGTTGGGCGGTGTAAATGTTTGACTCTCGTGTACTGATAGGCAGTAGGTCTATTTGGCCACGCATTCGCAGACAAGCAGTCACGTCTCAACCCCGGTGGCCACACTCAGATGGCATCTAATGAGTGAATGGCTGAGATTCATTGGGCCTTAACTTCCCAAAGCGACTCAGGCCATGAGGGACGCCGTAGTGAAGGGCTCCGGAAATTTCGACAACCTGGGGTTCTTTAACGTGCACTGGCACCGCATAGCATACTAGCCTCTAGTATTTCGCCTCCATCGAAATGAGACCGCAGCGGTCGGGATCGAAACCGCGTCTTTTCGGATCAGCAGCCGAGCCCCGTTACCAACTGAGCCACCGCGGCGGCAACGAATGAATGAATAAATTCACTTTAATAGATGCTGATATCTTTTCGTAGATTGCCGCATTCTATCTTAAGGAGTGCCTTTCCGAGCATAAGCCTGGCGCATTACTTGGGCCTCCTTACGTTTCTTGAGTTCAGGTGCGTGAAAGTTCAAAGGCAGGATAATTCTGCTCCTTAGGTGTCATTAGCAACTACCTTTCTGCAGGGGTATGAAGCGCGCTCATTTAGTTAATCAAACCGACTTTGTCAAAACGATGGTGCGCTAAGAAGAGACGCGGTGACTGAGTCCGGCATGAACGGTGAAGGCTATCAGCAGCGGCCTGGGACGCCTTACATGTAACGTGCAAATACAGGGCCCCGTAACCTTTTCTCGTTCAGGAGTGTGGTCCTCTTGTCCTTCTGCTAAAATTCACATTTCAGAGCGAAAGCTCTACTTCGCGACCAAAGCTGCAAAAGACGGGCCACCGCTGAAGCCTTGACCTTGACCTTGGATGAATGAACGAAGTAAATATGGCCGCGAATAATAAATATGGCGTAAGTAAATATGGCGAATCCGCGGCGGCGTGAACTGATCCGCATCGCTGGGCACTGTACTAGAGCACTATGCTATCGCCGCTGCCGATCACGCCTTGGGTTAAACTGCAACACTCTCGCGCTCTGCATTGCACATCGTCATCATCAACTTCCATTTTCAGCGCGACGAGATCAGCTAAGCTCAACTTAGATCAGAGCTTAACCTGGGTCTAATATCGCCGCCAGACGTGCCGGCGGCCCAGCAGAGGCAAAACCATGAGCCAATAAGGCTAAACACATGCTTTCACACGTCTACTTGGTTTAACTACATTAAAAACCTAGCACATTTTCTCCCTTTTTTGCCTGATGTTGAACAGCTCCTGCAAATTTTTGAGGCCATAGAGATAGCCCGCTTGGTAGACGGATGCATCAGCCTATCTATTGTGCAATAAGGAGCAGCTATTCCTAACACATCGGTTTCTATGAGAGTTTCAAGGTCCCGAGAAACAGCTGTAGCTCTTGTTGCGACCCGGATACCTTTAAATAAGGTGAACCATGTTTATCGAGGAAGATTACTCCTCCCTTACTTTCGCGAGTTTTACATATTTCTCCTAAAACTCTCATGGTGTAATCATGAAAGCGCTTCAAAATTAACGCTTGGTCCCCGCGTTTCGCGGCTGCAAGGCAGTAGAAAGGTAAGAGTAAGGTCGAGAAGATTCCTGACGGCAACATCGAAAGGAAAACTTTGCTTCATGTGTGAATCCACGTTCCATTATGTCTCGCCGTAATCTGAGTGATGAGGAGAGGCCACAAAGAAGCGAAAGGCGGAACGCCGACGCCATGAAAGCGCACGATGTCACACGCAGCGCTGCCTTTAAATGGAAAGCTTAACTCCTTAATTAATTGCTAGATAGAGGCGCAGGAGATCAAAAACTTTGCTCAGAGCAGTACTGTATACTCTTTGCAATATGCAGGACTAAAAGACTCCGCACTCTTGTGGCATATACTACAACAGCATAGACTGGAAGATGCATCCAATCCTGATAACGAGGGTCACTGCTCGGCTATCAAGGCACAATTAGTTTCAAGGCATTTTGCGGAACATTGGAGAATGTGGGTGCGCACGCTCTCAACAGTGCCCCGTAAAGCTGTGCTGGTCTACGCTATGCTGTTTTGTCGAAGTTCTCTTCATTCATGCTCTGCTTTGTGCGTGTGTCGTTTTTCATGAGCTGTTTTGAGGTATGCATTTGTGTCGCTTGCTCTTCTCATGCATGGTAAAATTTCTTTTAAAAACTAATCTAATATAATCTAAACTATTCTAAAAAACTGAATCGCGCAAGTGCAGTTACGTTACTGTACCAATTAGTGCTGCAGCAACTCGCAGGTCTAATTGGGTCACGTGAGCATAGGGGGCAGCGTGCTCTCGAAAGCCCCCGCTCCCACTTTTCTGATCCTTTATGGCTCATAAGCACGTGGCTTGCACCGGTGTCGGGCAGCACGCGAACGCGGCAGTTTTCCGTTCCGACGTACTACGACGTCTGCGCCATCATCGCACACTGCGAAGAATGTCCCTCGTACAACTATGTCCCCATAATTTCGCGTGTGTCCACTGGTAGTAGGCAAAGGACAAGTCTCACGTAGCGAATGCAAACGATCTGAACTGGTCAAACTGGCCTGGCTCCTCTGCGGAAACACGAGACGGCATGTAGAGCACGCGCTACTTGCGCTCTCATTCAGCCTTCACGTCAACGATCGAGCAAGAGATACAGTGAAATTTATCGTCACTTACTAGAATCTAGAAAGCGGAGGTCGCCGTTAATCACAGCGTCGCCGCACGATACCGTCACCATCGTACTTTCACGGGAGCTGTTGAAACAGACAATATATTTTCTAGAACCGGTGAGGCTACTGTGAAGAAAATTTATTTCGCCGCAGCTGTCTTTGTTCCTTTTAATCGTGGCAAATAGAATACGCAGGAAGAAATGATAGACAGCAACGAGGACATTTATACCGTACATACTGAGGGACAGCTTCCACTGCTTTCGTGCCTTCTTTAAATATTTATGAGGTGACCAAACGACTCTAATAACGATGTTCCTATGTGAAACCGGCTCCTTCACAGCTGTCTTTTGAAACCACCTAGCTGCCATGGAAGGAAGAAAAAAGATTAGACTTGAATACTTCCTTTTTCAAGACATTGTAGTTGGCCATTGTTTGATGCCTCCGTTCATGTGTCAAAGCAGACAGGTCGTTTTCGCACTGATAGCTTGATATTTTACTCGTGCTCTTTGATTTACTGCAGTGTTCTTAACCTGCGATCATTGCTTGAAGCCCTCCGAAGACAATGTACAGTCATCCGCACACCTGTCTGGAGCACTGGAATGGCGGGCTCTGCTTTGCATTAATAATAATTGCCACTGACTGGCGCCCCAGACACAGCTTTCGAAGACATGATGAGTTAAACACGATCTATGGGAATGCACATGCACCATACGGATAGGTTTCCTGCCTTACGTCACTGGCCAATTACATTGCTCACTGAGTAGTGAGCATGCAATCCGGCAGATGGCGCTAGGGTTAGCAACAAAGAAACCAATAGATGCAGTAATAAAATGAGGATAATACTAAACTGCTATTTTTTCATGAGTGTTTGTTCGGAAAAAAAGCTACTCGAAAAGTGGTAGGGTTTTAACGTATAGTTAAACCCAGCAGACGAGCGAAAGCACATGTTCTTTCTTCTCTCTTTCTGGGTGGCTGAATTTCGACGAAGGCGAAATTCTAGAGGCCCGTGTGCTGTGCGATGTCAGTGCACGTTAAAGAACCCCAGGTGGTCTAAATTTCCGGAGCCCTTCACTACGGCGTCCCTCATAGCCTTAGCTGCTTTGGGACGTTAAACCCCAATAAACCAAACCAAACCATCTCTTTCTGGGATTTGCATATGCATGGAACCGCGTTTCTGGCTCTCCGTCGTCACACCCTCTCTCCACTTGGCGGCAGCTGACGTGATGCCCTTCCCCCATTGGCTGCATCTTGCGCGAAGCTCCTTTGATTGGTCTGGTTTATTGGGGTTTAACGTCCCAAAACAACTCAGGCTATGAGAGACGCCGTAGTGAAGGGTTCCGGAAATTTCGACCACCTGTGGTTCTTTAAAATGCAATGACGTCGCACAGTACACAGGCCTCTAGAATTTCGCCTTCATCGAAATTCGGCCGCCGCGGCCGGGATCGAACCGGCGTCTTTCGGGTCAGCAGCCGAGCGCCGTAACCACTGAGCCACCGCGGCGGGGCGAAGCTCCTTCGAACTAACCAGAGCCTACCGATACTCCGATGCTTCACACAAGGCAAGATTTGTGCTGAGCGTTGGCACGACGGGAGTAGTACTTTCGTACTAATACTTCACAGGTAGAATCCGCAGACAGCAGCGGCGGGCCGGCGAAGAACACAATCACTTTGTTTTAGAAGCAGTCACTTCATGCCGGCGAAGCTGCCACACACCAGTGACCGTATTTGCTGCGTTAACAACTACTAATGTTGCAACTTGTAGGCCACTTCTTGGTCTCTGTAGTCTCTCTGTAGGTCTCTGTAGTGTAGACGTGAGAAAGCATGTGTTTAGGCTTTTTGGCTCGTTGTTATGCTTTGCTGGGGATCATCGGTACGTCTGGTGACGATGTTAGACTCAGATTAAGCTCTGATCGAGATTAGGCTGATCTAATCTTTTCGCGCCGCAGATGGAAGTTGGACGACAGTGCGCAATGCGCAGCGCGAGAGTGTGTTGCAGTTAGGTGTGGTTGGCTGCGGCGATAACCTAGTGGTTTCGTGCAGTGGTCAGCGAAGCTGAGTAGTTCGCGGCCGCGTGGGTGAGAAACCCAGTCGCGGCAATATTTGTTTACTTCTGCACCCTCTGTGTCAGCGACGCTACAAAATTCTTCGTTGGGCTTAAGCTCGTGAAGTAGTGCTCTCGGGCTAAGTGGGCTGAGATTTTAATTCGTTAAAAGGACGCTGTGCATTGGGCACTCAACGTTGTTGGATTAAGTTTAGCGCTCATCACGGATGCAAATGTGGTCGAGTGCGCTGTTATCTGCGCACGCGCACTGCACTGCGCATGTCCGCACTAAATGAGCCGTACAAATACTACTGCGCTTTGGAATAAACCACCTTTCATTATTCCCACCCGCCGGCGTGCTCCAGGGCTTCGGAAGGGCAGCACGGCGCAGTGCCGCCATTCGGTCGCGCCCGTAAAGTCATCAAAGCATCGTGTCATCGACGATTCCTCCACCGAAGCCGCTCGACCCAACTAGAGACTTTGTTTAGCACGTAGACTATCTGGAAGGAGTTCGTCTTGTTCGCAGCGGCAACACAAGTCAGGCCGCAACCCAAGTAGGTTGAAGCCACTGCGCTCGTAATAACTGTCGCTGAAGAAGTGAGGCGAGCATTCTACACTTTCAGCTTTGAGAACGATGACGAGAAGCACATCAAAATTATAGCTCAAAGTTTGAAGCGCACTTCAAGCAAGTGTGGCATTCAACGAATTTCCCTTTGTCTTCAGGGATCAGTGTTTGACCCACTGAGCTGCACAGAATTGCAGAAGCAGTGAGAATTTGGTGAGTCGAAAACCGACTGCTGCGCAGCAGAATTATGCTGGGAGTTAGAGACAAAGCTTAATAGCAGAAGCTCGTCTTGGAAGACTCGTCTTACGCCGAAATGGTGGAAGTCTGTCGTGGAGCGTAGAGTGCAAGAACGTTTGATAAGATACAGAACGCAAAAGCAAGTCCCTCATGTTCAGGAACTATAGATGCAGTGAGAACAAGGGCAGAAGTCTGCTTGAGGTGCTGTTTCAAAAAGCTCAATAATAACAGTTCCGCTATGGGAAAGCAATGCCCGAAATGCGTAGGCCGCAACGATTTCGTCATCGGAGTCGAATGAGAGCAAGTACGAAAATTCCAGACAACCGAAGACGAAGATTACTTCCTTCAAACGCTTGAAATCAACGCCGTAGCTGGCGATGATCGTTGGCCCTCAGGCGTAGTACTTATTGCAAGCATGTATGCAGAACCGGCTTCAAAATAAGTCGAGGCACGCGACAGGCGGCAAGATCCAGCGAAACTGCATCGCCGCCCCATCTGTTGATGCACTTCTGATGTCGATATCTTGCTGTGCGCATGCGCATCCTTTCATACACGCAGCCGAGTCTTTTTGCTCGCATCGGTGAGCAATCTCGTGATATGCAGCGCTAGACGCGAGTGGTCGCCAGTTTTTAACAACCATGTCGCTCGAGCTGTTCGGCGGTGAACGAAAAGGAATAAAGCATGCGCTGTTCATTTCGCGGAGATTATACAAGTGAATATCATATTGTCGCGATACTTGCCTGTGTTTTACCGCGTCACGTGATAAAATTTATAACAGGTTTCATGGCCCGGTCGTCCGCAGATAAAAGATGCTCCTCCCACCTCATCCCCACTCCCACCACACAGGAAGCCCACGCTTCCCGGCAGGAACCGTCTTCGTATTTCAATGTTTCTCGATATACCTCGAACACACTACCCAACTATCTCACTACCAAACGCCCGCCTTCACTCCCCCCCCCCCCCCCCAAAAAAAAAAAAAAAAAAACTGAGTCCTGTTTTTTGACATTCCTCCCTTCTTCCGCGCTGCAACAACATCGAAGAGAGGAATAAGCCGGGTTAGTTGGTATACTGCGCTAACGTTGACCATTCGCAATACGGACTGGAACCGTCCTGTGAGGTTTTTTTTCTTTCCAGCGTTATTGCATTTATCCTGGCTCACACGGGTGATATCATTTTTTGTTTACACCTCGCACGCGTTATAATTTTTTTTTCTCGCCAGACGCGGCTGGATTGCTCTGGAGGAATCGTGCCCGGCGCGACATCTCCGGAAATGTATAAGACTGTTAGAAAAAATAAGAAAAGTTTTTCACCTGAATGCCTTTCAGACACTCTAAGATAAGAGCCTCTCTTTAGACCTAAACCCATGAAAACAGCAATGAAGGGCGGCTCTAACGCATGCTGAGCCGGTTCTTCGCACAACAGGCAAGATATCTTTCTAATCACTGCAAAGCGAACAGATTCTGCATCAGACCCGTCGTGCGCCTTTGAACAGCGCGCGCGACATCGCAGTTGAAAAACATTGACGTCTCGCGTCTGTAGCCCTGCATATCACCAGCTTGCTCCCGGTAGTATATAGCAAGGTAGGACTGAGAGAATGAAATGATGCGCAAGCTCACACCGAGGGCTCGACGCCAGAAGTGCAATGTCAGATGGCGCGGAGTTGCTCTTTCTCCGAATTTTTCCGCCTATCGCGTGCCTTCGGCTTGCTTGTCGCCAGTTGTGCGGTGAAAGATTGACACTGGTGCCAACCGCTGCGTAATGACCGTAACTGTATAACTTACAACTGGACGTCTTGGTGACATTGAGCGGCTGCATTGCGGAACGGCTTAGTCTGATACGTCGTATGTGTTCAGTCGATGCTGGAAGCTGTACAATCTAAAAAGTGAATTTGAAGACGTCTTTTAAGGCCTGGGAGATTTAGAGGATGTTGTCTACCACAGACAACTCAAGCCTGGCGCTGGAGGGACTGTTAAACTAGCAAGAAGAGTCACCGTTGCTCCTTAAGAACTCGTGAAAGTCGATCTGCAAAGAATGGAAAGAGGCGGGATCATTGCAAAGGTAACTGGAACAACTTCCTGGTCAAGCCACATGGTGGTAGACTAGTACTGGTTGAAACAGAGAAGGTGAGGATATGCTTAGACGTGTCAGACGTTAACGAAGGTGTTCTCAGGGAACACTACCACACGCCCACGTTAGAAGATGTAGTTCAGGAGCAAGCTGCCGTGCTAGTTGGTGAAGCATGTTAAATAGAATTCAGCGCAAAAAAAAAAAAAACGGACAAGGGACGAAGTAAGGGACACAGAGACGTTCACGAGCGCTCGTGAGCGTCTCTGTGTCCCTTACTTCGTCTCTTGTCCGTTTTTTTTTTTCGCGCTGAGTTCTATTTAGAAGACGTAGTACCGCGTCTTTCTCTTAGAGAGGTATTGTTCGACCCTATACTCAATGCCGGGATTCTGTCAGATCAAGTTAGCGAGCCAAGCTGATGATGATGAATTTTTATGCCGCAAGGGCATCTGCGGCCAAAGAGTGCCATGGCACAAGGTTTTTTATTCTACCCAAGGTGGGGTCAAAGACCCGTTTCCCAAGCATTTCACCCTAAAGAAGCCGAGCACCAGGCAGGGGAAAGCTTGCACCCACTGTATCGACGGTGGGTACCCGGTGGCACTGGGGATCGAACCCTGCGCCTCCCGCATGTGAGGCGGATGCCCAAACGACTAGGCCATCGCTGCGGTTGGCGAGCCAAGCTCACGTCATGTTCACCATGTGCAATTCGTATGTTAGATATAGTTTTAGCGCACGCCACATTTGGCATACCGTCCGCTCCAGAAGTTTTTTAACGAGCCGTGCACGTAGTTGTACAGGGTGTAGCTGGTGTTGCCGTTGGGATGAACGTGAAAGGCTACGGCACTTGCTAACAATACCACGCCTGCCCCACGGTGGTGAATGGTTAATGGACTGATTCATTGAAGCACGTCCTTCAAAAGCCCTTCATGCGCACATTGCTCGAGGCGTCTTTGCGGGCGTTTGGCCCCGCAGTAGTAATCTTCAGCCTCGATAGTACTTCAAACTGCTCCGTCTCCTCTCGCAATTCCACTTTATAAAACGCGAGAGGGCATCAGCTGCGAGTAGTTCTTTGCCTGATTTGTAGTTAACGTGACTGGAAGCTTTTGGAGCACTAGCCTCCAGGAGTTTTTCAACGAGCCGTGCACGGAGTTGTTGAGGCTGTGGCTGGTGTTGCCGTTGTGATGAACGTGTTTTAGTCTGGGAAAAAAAAAAACGCTAGAAGCACGATAAAAAGCTCTTCAAGTGCTTTTTTCGTTGTTGAGAACATGCTGCTCAATGAGAAAAAAATGTTACTTTGTATAGCCTCGAGTACGCTACATCAGCCATGCACAGTCGATCACATACGTACACTTGTGTAGAGTGGTCCGGCGGGCGATCCGGACTGCGTGGGCGACGCTTCGCAGCAGCCACGGGGTTCAAGTGGCATTCGCAGCCGACCCGAATAGAGGCTTAAGTTATTTGTGGGTCGTAAGTGTCGGCTCTGTACCACTGGTGGCGACTGAGCTGAGCCTCGAAGGCGCATGACAAAGCACGCTCGCATTTTCACGGCGCTATCACATCGCGCGAGACCACGGAGCATAGCGAGCAGTGTGGCGGCAGCGTGACGTGTTCTCGGTTCAGCCGGCATTGCTGCTTCAATGATAAGGAGCCAGCGCTCGCGACCCGCACATCACAAAGGCCTGAATCTCGGTCGGCCGTGAATGCCACAGTCTCCGTTCTCGAGGCGCTATTTACCAGTTGATCTCGAACCCGGTGACAGCTACCGGACGTCGCAGGCACAGTTCTTAGCGACCGTCAGACCACTCTAGACAAGTGTTGTAGACTTTGTGCTCACCGCGAAGGGGCTTTACCTCGACGCTGAGAAAGTGGAGAACATCCTACAAGTACCACCACCACAGAACTGTAAGGAGCTTCCAGTTTTCCATGGGGTGGTCAACTCTGTGGCGCGCTCTGTTCCTAATATGTCTGCCATAGCTGAGCCACTTAGTGTACGTGCCTTCTTTACTCTGCGGCGTTTATTTGCCGGCTGTAGTTCCCTTCCACTTAGAGAGCTGTTGAGAGACAGATTCGTTTTGGCGAGACGAACCGAAGAATAGTTTTCAATAGCTCTGAGCTACTTCGTTTCGTACAGAGCAGGCAACGCTGAAAACGACGTGCGCGTTCACGCAGGCTAAGTCGGCGCGCAAAACAATTGTTCGCCGTACAAAGAACTGAGCACAGGCATATTTCGTGCCGACAAATCTCTGGTACCATGACTCGCAACCTTGTGCACTTCATTTTACCTTTGTGTCGGTATGGTACGCGGCGGTAGGGCGAATCACTCAGTCTCCATCCGCGCCTAAAAAAGCTGTTCATAATCAGTGAATATTATACCCAGAGGCCCGGAACACAGAGCGACTCACAGCATCGATCATTTTCATTGTTTTTGGGCAATTTGGGCAGTCGGAGGCACCGGTTGTATCTGATCATAGACCACTCGAAATGATATTGAAGGAGCCTCTATGTGGGTACCCAATTCGTCTCCATCGCATGAGGGTAGTGCTCCAAAAGTTTCCATTCAACGTTAACTACAAATCAGGCAAGGAACTGGTCGCAGCTGGTGCCTTCTCGAGGTTTATAAAGGGGAACTGCGAGAGGAGACGGAGCAGTTTGAAGTATTATCGCGGCTGAAGGTGACTACGGTGGAGCCAAACGCCCGCACAGATGCGACCAGGGTCTACGAGGCAATGAGGCCGCTGATGCGGCCGCCCGAGCGCTCACACACCGGGCTCCTCATCCTAGCTCTCCTGGCTCAGAAGCTCATAAACCGCTTCTGCGGTTCCGCGAAATCCTAATTCATTATTGCGACAGCCACCGTCTCTACCCAGTACCTGCCAAGGGGCTGAGTAAGGCGGAGGAGCGAACTCTGCGGCGCCTGCAGACAAGAACTCTTCTCTGTCCTGCCATAGCAAAACACTTCGATCCAAACACAGATGGGCGCTGCCCGCATTGTGGAGAGATCTGCGATATCTTTCACATGGTGTGGGCATGTACTCGGAATCCTCACCTTCCCCCTCCCCCCACCCCCACCCCCACCCCCACCCGAGAGGCATGGGAGACTGCCCTCCTCAACTGCTCCCCACTGGAGTCTGAAAGGGCTCTAGTAAAGCGGGCGCGAGACGGGGCCTCGTCATGCGGTGTCCCGGACTAAGGATACCGACCATGTAGCAGGGTTTCTTGACCCTCAAACTCTCTTTGTAAATTAAAGTTTTTCACCACCACCACCACCACAGATGCCTCGAGCAATGTGCGCATGAAGGGCTTTTGAAGGGCGTGTTTCGATGAATCAGTCCATTAATTGCTGTGCTTTACTGCCTGCGCATGCCTTTTTTTGAGAGAGAATGGATATTCCTTCCTAAATATTTTGTTTATGGTTCAGTTGCTAATAGTTCCAGAGCTTCAATTGTTGCCTGGATGCTTTTGTTTTCAATTGTATTTCGTGCTGCATGCTTCTTATAGACTTTGTAGATAGCTCATGTAGTATCGGGGACAAAAGTGGTATACTCCACGCGGCGGGAGCCGGAGCAACGGAAAACTGCGTTGCAACGCCATCTGCAGCCGGCATCTCGGACCCAGACAGCCAATCTGTGACCTTTATTATCAGCAGGCATGTCGCTTGACTCGTTTCAATGTTTCGTGCTTTTGCTCGCCAAAATGCCGAGCGGTGCCGCAGCAGTAGCAATCTTACGGCCGTGTTTTCATTTTGTGTCCTCTTTTTTTTCCACGCGCGTTCGCTATATAGCTTGAGAGCCGGCGCGGCGCATCGTCATGATGCGAACAAATGCCGCGCGCGCGTGGCTAACTTGTCGTGGAATCAGCGCATTTTTGAAACATTTAAACGAGTCAAGCGACATGCCTGCTGATAATAAAGGTCACAAATTGGCTATCTGGATCCGAGATGCCACCTGTAGATGGCGCTGCAACGCAGTTTTTCATTGCTCCGGCTCCCGCCGCGTGGAGTTGGTTTGGTTAACTGGGGTTTAACGTCCCATGAGAGACGCCGTAGTGAAGGGCTCCGGAAATTTCGACCACCTGGGGTTCTGTAAAGGCCGATTCACACGACGGACCGTTCGTCCGCGGCCCGCGCAGTACGTGTGCATACGTCAGCACTTTGAGAGGCGCGCTAGATGCATGGATGGATGGCGGCCGACAGCGCGCCTCTCAAAGTGCTGACGTATGCACACGTACTGCGCGGGCCGCGGACGAACGGTCCGTCGTGTGAATCGGCCTTAACGTGCACTGACATCGCACAGTACATGGGCCTTTAGAATTTCGCCTCCATCGAAATTCGACCGCCGCGGCCGGGATCGAACCCGCGTCTTTCGGGCCAGCATCCGAACGCCGTAACCACTGAGCCACCGTGCCGCGTGGAGTATACCACTTTTGTCCCCGATAGTACATGGAACATCATCTGACTATAATAAATGTTTAAGAAAATAATGCGGCCATAGACGAGTTGTTCAAAGGGACACTGAGGACAAGTTTGGCTGTACGGATAACGTTAAGCTAGAAAATACAAAAACAAAAGAAAATACAGGTGTCGCTACCATCAGCCGGTGTCCGAAGTGAAGTGACTGCGTCGACGCCAACCAAGTTTTAGGCGCCGATCCCAGAGGCTACGCTACCTCGTCGTTCACTTCAAAATAGTGACAGCCCGTCCTTTTCTCTGAGGACGGCAAGATAGTCAGTCGAGCGGCAAAATATTTTTTAATCTAATTTTCTTGGCCATAGATGAAGCCTTTGCTGCCTGACAAACGCCAGCATAGCCAATAAGGCCCAGAGAATCAATTTTTAATGTGGGCTGAGGGATCGACAGACAAAAATTCGCGGACGCTGTGTGGTGAAGATTTCGACGTTAAACACAGTGTTGCAATCAAAAGTTAGACGAAGTTCGCGATGCCTCAGAATGTCACAACTCTTTGTGCATATTTTCCACACATACAATAGTTAACAGAACAATTAAAGAACATTTCATCGCGACCTAGCGGCACGCCCGTTTATGTTATAGGTCGTTTTGTTGGTAGAGCCAGCTTTAGCGCTTGTATTACACTGGCACTTCCAATTCCACCAGAACGCTTTCTGCACCTGTGGGAGCTAACATTTGGGTTTCATTAATATATTGGGAAGTGCGCTTTTAGTAATGCTGTAAGGATTTGACATGCTTTTGCGAGCATAAAAGGAAACTACCGGTATTTACGCAGCACATAGCGTAATAAGCCAAGCATTACAATTCTAATAGCATGTCATGCTTAGTATGTTGACGTGACGGTGCTGAGCCCAGGGCTTTGCTGCCCCGAGCAAGCTCGGGATCATTGGTTCCTCATCCAGAAACCCATTTTACGGGAAAAAAAGGCTAAGCTCGTACCCGTAATTACGTATGAATAAAAACTACTCACACTTGTTCGCTTGTTCTCAGGCGTAAAAATAACACTTCCTTGCTCTGGACTACCGCATCAAGAAGTACAGTTCAGCCGTTTACTGCAGCTTGGGAACAGTGCTACCAGCTGCACTGCCAAATTAAGGCCGCGTGAACTCAAACTGTACGTTGTTCGTAGTATTGTTTCCGGTCGCCTCTACGTCATCATTTGAGAGAGCTTACGTCCCAGTATTTTGCGGATAAACTGCCCTCGCTCGGCTGGGTTTCAAATGAAAAAAAAAAAAAATGCAAGTTTGCTTCTTCTGCCAAATGCCTTTATTAGCACCAGCATAGCTCCTATTGCCAAAAGGAGTCGGCAGCGTCGGAGGAAGAGTTTGCTCTCCCATCGGTACCCGCCGTGTGCTCTGCTGTCCTTAAAGAAACAAATGACAACTCCTTGCACCTTCTGCTTTTAGTAAAAGCCGATTCTGAGCCTCTTTCTGGCAGAGTTGACGTTTCTCCGACAGCAACAGACGCTTTCGTTGCCGAAGGGTGGATTTAAAATTTCTCCTCCGGTCGATTCAATGTCGTGACGTCAAGGTCGAAGATGACTGTGTCACCGCACAGAAGCTATTGGCAGTGTAGTCTTGCGGCACCAGTTTCTCCAGGTCTGAGGGAAAAATTCCTGTAGAAGAGGCCAGAAGAAGATGATTGGAAACGAAAGCAAGGCAGGAACATATGCAGGTTCCCCGTTTCTGAATAATTCACCTGTTTCCGAACCTAATGAACGGCTATTCCAGATAAAAAGTTCGGTCAGAGTTTTTCTCACGAGCGCTGTTAAAATTGGTAGCATCCCAGGCAGTCTGTTCGTCGGAAAAGCTACTGCATTCACCACCGTGGGGCAGGCGTAGTACTGTTATCAAGCCCCGTAGCCTTCCATATCCCGTCTCTTAACCAGCCCATAATAGCGATCCTCGGTTTGGCCTCCGCTCGCATAGAGCGAAGTGGACGGCTGGATCCAAAGTGGTAGCATCAGCGACAGTGGCTCGTCCCACAATCGCTCCTAGTAGCCTTTTGTCAAGGCTTACGACCGCAGACACTATTTTTTCCTCCATGATACCAGAAGCAGCCTCGAGTGACTCTTCCATGCATTCCGGGCCTTCGAGAAGAAAGCCAAACATTGCTTGCCCTTGGATGCAGCAGTTCCGGCTTTTCATGACCCGTGTAGTACTGACGCACGCGTTTACGTTGCTGGATCTACCTCATCGATAAGCTTCCATAGCAGTGCGATTGTTTTGATAACGTCGGCCACATTTGTCATGTTTAGAGAGGACCAAGTCACTGAGCATCATCGGCTTTGAATGCTGCTGCTCACGGGAAAATGGGACCATATTCTGTGGCTATATTTTTCAGATTAATCTTTTTGACCATTTTGTGTTCATCCCTTATGCCTTTGTTACTAGAGCCGGGCACTTCTATTGCATGCTAGCTATTAGCGCTGACATCGTAGCTGGTAGCTGCCAACAGAAGTAAACGAACTGAATGAGGTTCGTTCAGGAAATATGCCTTCTGGAACGTTCTGCCCGAGCTTCAGAACTGAGATGATCCCTGTTTGGTGGCTGTAATTTACAAGGCGCCTCTGTAGTGGCTCTTTCACATAAATCGGCATGAAATTTGTGCCGACTGTCATATTTAAAAAATTGCAGGGAACGCTTAAACTCCGCCTTAAGGGTATGACGCAATAGCGTAATTAGCTAATTCCTATATATGCAGAAGGTTATTCTCTACTTTACATTCATACATCCCTGGGAGTCCTCATACCATTCCTGGGCGCAGTGGTGCAGCGGTTAAGCAATGCGCCACTGCCCTGCGATGGGACGTGCTCCCAGCAGTGGGCCTTGTGCGCCCCAGGTTGCTCTTTTCGAGCGACCAATCATTAATTTAACTGCCACTTGCCACGATCAGCAGTTTGATCGTGAACGGGGCCTTTCACGCAGTCTCGTTAGAACTAGTCTAACCCACACGCTTGGTCCGTGCAGGTTAAGCAGCCTTAAGCGGGAGGGAGGGTACGATGATTCTGCTCAGACCGGCTGAAATGGGGCATCAACATTGGCTCAACTGGCAAAGAATGTGTACTACGTGTCCGCTAATGAGTTCTTGCGTTTTTATCTTGCTGACGACAGCGAATGCTTTCAGGAAAAGTTTTTGTTTTTTGTTTACCGTAGACGTTTCGTTGCATAAAGAGCGTAGAATCAACCATGAACACCGACTTTTCAGAAGGAATAAAAATATACAGGGCAACTTAAAACAGTCAAGCACAAAGACGAGAGAGGACACACGAGCACTTACCCACACCCTTACCCTAGTGATTTTCAAAAGGAGCACGCTCACTTCTACGGTGTCTGACATGCAACTCTCATTGCCACTTGTTCCGAATGCCATGACACTTAATTCGATCACTTTTGTACCCACAGGTGCATGGCCTTAAAGGACGCGCATAATTTTTATACCGGGCTAGCGGAAAGTATACTGTCAGCAGTGTCCGCAGGGTCAGAAAAAATGGCAGTTAATGCTCATTTTTCACAGCTTCCTGGTAGCCAAATACCCCTTTTCTGAATGACTCAAGGCAGGTTTATCAAGAAGAAATTAGGTTGCGAATGTTCGTGATAATACAGGCCACTTTATGAACCAGAAATTGGAGCGCTAATGATCGCAATAATGCTGGCCTTAGCCAGAGAGAGTCAACAGCGTAGAAAGTAGTGTGTATCGCAGAAAGAGTGTGTCGCTCCAAAACTACAGGCCTTTAAGCGTACTCTGCCGTTTAAGAGGGCAGAGCAGGTTGTGTATCTTTAATTTGTCCTGAATCCTGTTGCTGCTGTATCTGTTTGGTTTCTTGTTTCTTTTTCCCAGTGCACTTTACCTTCGACAGAAGTGTCTTCCTACTGACCATCCTAACCTTACTACTGTATTGTGTTATGAACCCCTGCGTTTGTTTCCGCCGTTAGGCACCTTCCAGCAGAACAAGGGCAGCAATTGTTCACTCACAACACTTAATGAGCCAAAACACGAGCACCATTGTTTATTGAGCACGCGTTTACATAAAATATGCAACCAAAGTTCATTACACCGGACAGCTACTTTTCCACTGGGAAAGCGCACGGAGGAGCAACACGCCGAGGAGGCGGCGATGACGAGGTGACACGGGACGCGAGGGCAGACACTTGTGGCTGGCACATGCGCGACACATGGTCCGCACGAGTCGATGAGGAGGCTAAACGATCTGAACTAGGAACGGAAGAAAGAGATGCCACACGAGATCCCGCTTAAGAGGGGGAGCACACTCCCAGGACGCGAGGCCGTATACCAGCGGCTGCAGCGACCAGCTTCCATAGCGAGGCACGCAAAGCGGTCACAGGTGCGTGGCCTACATTGCAGTACCACTTTAAGGAGCGCTTTCTTTAATCCTAAGACGGAGGTTCTGACGTACAAAAAAGGGTTGACACAGTGCTGACAGAGACGCAGACAAACGGAGACGAAACGGACACCTACCCACATGAGACGGCTACACAAGGACAACAAGAAACATGCCAAAACCACAAGGACGATGGGACGGGACTTTGCGGGAGGGGACAGACAGAGGAGCAGGAAGAAAAATTTACAACACCTAGAAGCAATCGAGTTCCGAGTGCTATACAGGCGTCGGATTTTCCGCAACCCAACACGGAGTCACACAACATTGAAGCGGAGGTGATCAGCGACGTAGCTGTCTCAGAGCAGGTTTAGCCCCTGACGCGGTTGGGCTCGTTGGCGATGGCGGCCTCGGGTCCAGGAAGGGCGCTCGACTGGATGACGACGTCGGCGGGGTTCTTGGACTCGGTGCCCTGCTCGTTGGTGACGATCTCGGCGCGGTAGCCGTTCTCGTCGGCCGTGTAGGTGACGGTGCGGGTGCGGCCGTCAGCCAGCGAGAGGGTGTAGCGGCCCTGGACGCGTCCGCTGCCGTCTCCGCTCTCCTCGTGCGTGTGCGTGCCTTCGGCATCCTGGTTGGCGTAGTTGAAGGAGTACGGGATCGGCGGGTAGTTCTCCACCGGAGCGAGGCCCCGCTGAGCGGCCTGCATGGAGGCACAGCATTTTTGAGCGAACGTTCTGACCCAGAATGCTTCGCGGTCGTCTCATGAATATGTCTCATCGCTCGTACACCTTGGCGGTGAGCAAAGGTAATTGCAATGCAACGATCCTCTACAATTCGAATTTGCGAAAACATGAAACTAGAAAATGAATCTAGGCTCCTGCCGAAGGAGGAAATGGGTATGACGCACAAATCAATGCTGATGCCTTGCTTAAATATATATATTCATGAGGACTGGCAGTATGCGCCCTTTTCACCTGTCTTTAGTGCTTCTACAGCGTCCCTGTTTGCGTAAGCACCTTCTGGTTTTCTTTTGCTGTTGCCGGCTGTATACCTAGAGGAGGTGTCTCTTACTCTCCCGAGAAAAGCAAGGACCGGTTTGACATGTCTTGCATACTAACGGTCTATGGCCATCCTGCAGCTACAGGTGGTGTCTTTAGACACCATTTGTTGCTGCAGTGCAAGGTCTGCCCTGAAGAGGCGTTTTACTTTTCTTGCTCTCGCGTTTACTCCGAAGTTTAGCTCTTGTTCTACGCTTTAACTTGCTCCATTCTGTGTGACTACGCTCTTTCTCCCCGCCTTCCTTTTGTTCACTAAACTTCTATTTCAGTGTCCTTATTTTTCACCATAACGGTTCTGTTGCGAACCAGTCGCTTCCTTGGGGCAAACTACATGAGTCACGTAACTGGAACATGCGTTCATGTTTACGCGCCAAGGCGACTTAACAACATTTCTGACCTCATCTAGTTAAGCATGCAGCCGCAAGATTTCCGCTTTGGAAAAGGTCTTGGAGGTATTGCATTAATTTTACTTTAAACTAATCTTCTTTGGCTTAACATTATGTTCTGCGCTGTACCTATATTATTTAAAGCGTCAGACTAATTCTCCTCGCCTCATATTCGTTGATCGCGATGGAAACTTCTCTACAAATGTTTCTGAGTCGATACAAGGGGTTATGGTTACACGCATGTCGTAAAGAATGAGAGCAGGTGAACTTACGGCGACGCAGATGCATGCCAGGAGGATGACGAACTGAAATAGAAGCATTCACGAGCATTAGCCAATAATCAGTTTCCTTTGGCATGACCCAGATGCCCACCAAGGCCCTGAATATACACTGGCCTAGTTTTAACGAGCCGTGTAGAATAAAAAAAATCAGTTGAAAGAAGGTCACTGAAGCTTTTGAACCAAGTAACGTATTTTACAGCTTGCACAACGCAATCTGTATTTCACAGCTGTCAAATTCACGAACTTGGTTTATAAGAGCCTGTGACGCGACCTAGGAAACACGGCATATACCTCAAAATAAAACGACATATGGATTGTTAACTGACGCCATACTGGCAATATAATTTTTCATAAAACCTCTATTGAACACTCAATGGAAACATACGCGAAGGTGTGAATAGAATAAAAATTATTTTCCAGGAAATGGGGCTTAAAAAAAGCGGTATTGAGCGGGACGCATGAGGGCAATAATCTAAATAAGAGGAAAATATTGAATGAGGTTGCTGCAGCGACGATTCATCGCAACAAAGCTAAACCAGGTGACGCTTTGGTGAGGCAGCCGACTTATCTGAGAAGACCATCTCCAGTGAATTCAGCGTTGACAATTAGTGACAAGCTGCCGAAAGGAGTAATTACTGCGCATGAGTATCGCGCCGCAATTAACGGGTGGAGAAGGGGAGGGGACGGTGGGGGAGGGAGGGAGAATACAATGGCGCGAAAGGAAAGGGTTGGGGCCACTGGAGTCCGAAGCCATCAGTCGCCGGAAAGCAGGGTCCGGGAGACACGGCGTACAAAATCCATGGAGCGTGCCTCTGCATCTCACCTTGTGCATGGTTAGGCTGTCGGTGGAAGTCCGGCACTGGGTGGGCAACGGGAGGCGAGTGGCGGATGAGTCCCCAGCGTGGCTCATCTCCGTTCTTATAGGGCTTCAGCCGGCCAGCGGCGCGCTCTTTCCACCGCCAATCAGCTTCCGCTGTCCTACATCGCGCCGCACACCTCGTCGCCGGCCTTAGCAGCAGCGCGCTGCACAGACGTACACCGCGCTCACACCGCTAACCTTAGCCGCCCTCACCCCCTCTAACCCCCCGCTGCCGCCGCCTTCGGTTGCGCTTTCTGCGCGGAAAAGCCCTTTCTCCGATGCTGCCCACCCTCCTTTCGTCGGTGAGCGAAACGACACGCACCAACAACCATTCGCTACGGGTTCTATGCGGCAGCCGCCAAACGGCTGCTGCGAGACGTATACTGCTGGCGAGTAGCCGACAAGGCTGGCCGAGGGACGCTCCATCATTGACCAACTCATCCCCCCCCCCCCCCAATTCTCCTCCCCACAAACTACCGCTTGCTTCCCGCACCTCTCAGTCTTAGTTTTTGTGTTCTTGTTTTCAGCGATCTCATGGCGCTTACCTGATCTAAGCCGCTTCACTGTGGACGCGAGACAAGGGGGGGGGGGGGGGGGGTTGCATGCGGATGCCAGTATTATCGATAGCGACGTCTTCTGGGGTGCATGCCTTGGGCAGGCAACTTGTTATGCGAGAGAGCACGGTCAAGGATGCAACCCGGGGGCAAAGGTTGTGTTACTTATACCGTTTGTGAGCTCTAAATTTTGCGGAGTACACTCCACTCGTGCGCGGGGCTTGTTATTTTTTTTTAATGATAATGAATGCTTTCAGCCTCGATACGACAGCTTCGATCATGCTTTTCTGTCACCCAGTTATACGTTTGCCAGCTGGCTCCATGCGACTCACTTTTGTTTGCTGTATAAACATAGTTGGAATACCGGAAATATTTGCTGCCTCTTTCTCCCTCGCAGCGATCCGCCAAGAGCCTGCCCGTACAAAGCCGCCACTGCCCCAGTCAGTAACAAATCACTCCGTAATGCAGGCTGTATTTCACTAGGAGAGATAGCACCAGCATGAAATAGTGACGCTCGTTTTGCATCGTCAACATCGTTTGCATCGTATTTTGCATCGTCAACGTCGTATTATTACGAGCAAGAGTGGGCACAGTTTTTTGGATAATGCTATGTATGCGACAAACAAGGTGATTTAGTCTAACTCATTTCGCAGGTGGATCACGGGTCTGCATACACTTGAATGGTCGGGCCTCTCAAAGCAGGAGTACAAATTAAATTCCTTGCTTGCATGTGTATGAAACTCTGTGCATCACACTATCTGCTTGTACGTTAGGACGTGAGATACTAGAAATAAAATGAAGGCACTGAGGAACAGCCGTTAACTGTGCGAGTACTGTGTGGGCCGACCAGTCGTTAGAGGCCCGTTGTAACAATCTGTCGAATGTAGGTACATTACGCTATGCTACTAAGTAATAAAATAAAATTATTCACAATGTTTTCTTTCACTTCCAAGTTACTCCAGGCCTATTAGCATGCGCGTGCGGGTGTACTTGCATGCGTGCATACAACGTACACCATGCTAAATGTGAGCGAAGGATAAAAAAAATTGGGTCATACGTTCAGCGAATGGAACTTAAACAGCCTTGTTTGAAGCTGTCTAGAGCAAATATCAGTATTATTTGCTTTTCACTTGTGTAATTCAGAATGATTAACTAACTAAACACTTAATTCATAATTATTAGCCAATTCAGCGCTGGCGACACACGAAGTGATGGCCTAAAAAAAAAAAAACTATGTATGGTGACTTTCCAAATATATAACCTGTTCTGATTTTTTTATTAATTCGATCCTCGGAAAAAAGCTGGAAGAACCAGGAGCAGATAAGGTTACGTCTTTTCGCACGCCCTCGTAGCAAGCCCAGCTATGCGAGCCTGGCCGTCGCTTGTGAACGGCCGTTACGGGGCGCTACTAAGCGCGGGGTGTTGAAAGAATAATCGCTTGCTGCGGCGAACATTTTCCACCTCACGCATTCACTGTTCCCAAAATGACCACTCAGTTTAAATAAAAAAAAGGCTGCTGATGTTGCACAACGCATTCTTTGGTAATGAAATATTTCGTTGATGAATCTCCTTATTGAGTGCTGAGTACAGTTTGGGCAAAGACACTGAATTGAAGCATGTTGTGTCCTAGCTCGTACCTCCTTGACTGAAGGAAGTACGTTTTTGAGATTTTATTAGTTTTATGAGGAGGTGCAATTCGTTGTTTTGAGGTGTGCTGTGTATTCTGCAGTCAATGTACTGAATATTTCCCTCTGAAGGCACCCTGGTGCTCCTTCGAATAATCGATTAAGGCACGGTTCTTATGCAGTGCGTCTGCCTTCCCTAGCCTCATTGAATTCGGTATTTAAATGATGTCATGTAGCTCTCGACTCAACCTCTTGTGATGTGTCCAGTGGTTTAAAAACTACTTCGTTAAATTGGATAAGTTGCCTGAATTAGTTTCAATTATAAATGCACCTACTTAAAACGCCAACAGCAAGGCTGATAATTTCTGCAGCATGCAAAAATTTCTTTTTAGATCCTTGTTTATAACATCAGCTTGAACACGCTTCACATATTTCCCCTCCATTCAATAACACAAAACGTGGTAGGGTTTTAACGTCGTTACACTGAATAGACGGGCTAATACATGTGTTTAGCCTGGTGGGCTCATTGTACGGGGGCGTTGGAAAGAAACGCGCTCCGAGCGGAGCCCTGGCACGTCACTGTTCGCGTTTATTTTCATGACGCTTTCACTTCGGTGTTAGCTGATGAAGACGACGTTGTGCAATGCACAACGCGACAATGTGTTGCCATTCAGCCTGAGGACATCATCATCATCATCAATGTGTTGCAGTGTAACACGAGGCGTGGTCGGCTGCGGCGATATCATAGTGCTCTCTTGCAGTGGCGAGCGAAGCTGATTTGTTCGCGCCGTCTCGAGTTCAATTCCAATCAAGGAAATATTCATTTATCTATTGGTTTAAAGGTTTGACCAAAGTCACCCTAGAGGTCGAACTTCACACAAACTCGGTGAGCTGGTTTGGCCTCATGAAGTAGTGCTCTCGCTCTCAAGTCGGCAGAGACACTTACGACTGCTTACGTGTGAGAAGGCGTAAACCCGCCCTCTCGCTTTGTGGACGCAGTCGCCGCGCAGCGTGATGGTACCCGATGCCGCGCTGCTGGAAATTCTACCTCTGCATGGCTCTACGTGGCCGCCGCCGCGACGCCGCCTCAACTCCTCTGATCTGCGCGCTAATTTCGTGAAGGCAGTCGCCTCCGTACCTCGGCCCCCGCTCGGCCTCAACTGTACGGCGCGATAGGTAATGGGTTAATGCCCATATATGCAGAATTGGTCTTTCCTCACTTGATATTAAAAGATCCCTGGGAATCCTCATGCATTTCCTGACCAGTGGTGCATCGATACCAATCGTTAACTGCCAGTGCGCTAGTGTGCCAGGTGCTGCCACCGGTGGGACTTGTGCGAACCAAGTTGCTCACCGGGAGCAACCTCGCGCGACCAATCATAAATTTAACCGCCCTCTGCCAGGTTGCATGAGGATGCCATCTTTTATAGGTACCTTCGAGTGTCGACTTACGCACGCACGCACGCACGCACGCACGCACGCACGCACGCACGCACGCACGCACGCACGCACGCACGCACGCACGCACGCACGCACACGCGCGCGCGCGCTGAGAGAGAGAGAGAGAGAGAGACAGAGGTTTGCTCTCAATGGGGCAAATAAGGCTTATGCCTTAATAATCCTAATAAAGGGAAGCACAAAACGCGTGCATTTTGTGGTTGAACGAAAACTGCTGCAACTGTATTCCAACTGACGACACCGTCAAAACTGTATTCCAACTGACGAAACCGTCGAAACTGTATTCCAACTGACGAAACCGTCGAAACTGTATTCAATCGCATGAAACTATTCAACTGCTTCTGATCCTTTGGAAGTATTCCAAACTCCAGGAGGTCACATTAGCCATATAGCAGCCAATAGCGTGGTAATATGACCGATACGGCTCGGTGAAGTTTTATTTAGTTATTATCCCTCAAGGCCTACATACATATACATTGCAGGGGGAGTGGGTTAAATTTAAAAAATGCAATTAAACGAGATGAAAGTATTAGTTTCAGAGAAAACATTACGTATTTGGAAAATGTTAGCTAACTTTCGCAAAAACGTATCATTCTACAAAAAATATAAGTGCGTAGTGTATCGTTTCTGCTTATACAATCTTAGCTAAAGCTTCCCGATTTACGTTATTGAAGATAATTTAAGTTGGTCGATCGTTTATTTTTTTACGGGAAAAAAGTAGTTCGCCATAATTTGATGTCACTTTGAGAGGATAACCGACGCGATGTGATATGTAATGTGCTCTATGGATTAATAAATATGTAAGGAGGAATGGTAATATCATTTTGATTGCTGGCAGGTATCGATTTTTTTCGTGTTACCTGCGTTTATGCAATGTCTAACACGCTGATGGTGACATCAAAGCCGGCTTAATATTGCTGTACCTTTTATTCCAACTTCTCTGTAATTCAGGCAGTCATCTCTAGTTGTCATCTCTTAGTAGCTGTTCCTTTAGGTCTCAACTGCCAGCATGTCTCTCGCCTTGCACCTTTCCTCTTCCTAGGCTTCACAATGCTGGCATTTGCTAATGATACAACTGCTACTGGTAAGCAACCGCTCATGCGTTATAATAACACTTCCGAATAAGATAATAAGGCACAAACCTGTAGGCCATCCGTGAGCGCTGGCAAGCCAGTTTCGTTCGTGTTTTCATTCAACCTGCGTCGACCGCTAGGCGCAGCCACCCGGCAGACGCATTCCATCTTCTTGTTTTACGGCGCAGCCAATACAATGCGTCGTTCTTGCGCACTACGCTAGCACAGGTGGGTGCCGTTTTCTGCGCGGCTCTACCAGCCAATTTTATTACTTCTTTGTGCGCGGGCGGCAGACGCTTTTTTCACCGCGTTCATTTATGCAAATCTCTGTGCAGGTGTGAGCGTTGGAAAGAATGCCGTTGAGTCATTGTGGCGTGGAAGAATCGTCCTTGCACCTATGTCGATCTTCTTTTTAGTGTCTGCATCAGCTGTCTAGATTTTGTGCGCTGTACTCACTATAGAAAGGAAGAAAGATGACGCGATAAGAAGCAATACCTGAGCACTTGCAAGATTTTGGTGAATATTCGGGCTGCGCCGCATTTAGAGGGACCAGTTGAACAGGTTGTTCTGCGGTTTGTGCAACGCCATCTGCAGGCGCCTGGCATACATAGGATGGCCATACTGTGTCACAGGGACTAGGCATTGTGGTCACTGCGCCGCAGTGCTTCAGTTACGCAATGCAGCGGCGGCTGACGCTCAGCAAGCCGCAGAACCATGCGCTCAACTGTTCCCTATAAATGCGGTCCAACCTGTACAAAATAACGTTGAATTGGTTTAGTTTATGGGGTTTAGCGTCCCAAAGCGACTCAGACTATGAAATACGCCGTAGTGAAGGGCTCCGGAAATTTCGACCACCTGGGGTTCTTTAACGTGCACTGGCATCGCACAGCACACGGGCCTCTAGAATTTCGCCCCCATGGAAATTAGACCACCGCAGGCGGGATCGAACCCGCGTCTTTCGGGTCAGCAGCCGAGCACCATAACCACTGAGCCACCGCGGCGGCCGTTCTGCGTAGAGTTAGCATATACAGTAACTCTAGTTCTGCGGTTTGTGCAACGCCATCTGCCGGCGCCTGCCATACACCGCATGGCCATATTGTGTCACAGGGATTAGGCATTGTGGCATTGTGCCGCAGGGCTCCAGCTATGCGATGCATCGACTGTTGACGCTGAGCAAGCCGCAGAACCATGCGTTCAACTGTTCCCGATAAGTGTGGTCAACCTTGTAAAAAATAACATGTTGAATTATCAGTGCTACTAACTTGTCTCTCAGGGAGGCGACAGTGAAGTGGTTCGGGTAATTTGTTACCAGCGGGGACTACTTAAAGAGTTCCGCTGATAACTGGCCGTTTACCATTTCGCCTACTGAAATTCATCTACTGCGGCCGGCCAGCAAATGAGTGAACTTGTGCTTACCGTCAAAACACCGTAACTGCTCAAAATGTGAGGGAAGACCTCAATGAACAATTTAAAAGATGCACTGAGTTAAACGGGCCACCTTTCAGTACATGGCGCAGAATTTAATATTGGGACCATTATTTTGATTGAAATTTATATTGTATCTTCTCTATAAGTGCCTGGTGTCTTCAACGGCATTCTGAACGTAGGATATCGGAGAACATAGAATAAATGCGTACAGGGAGAATCTTTACAAGCGTTGAGTGATAATAACGGCATGCGAGGCATTGCAGTCTCGATACATTGATCAGAAAACTGCGCAAAGTATCTCGACCTTGCGCGAACTCGGGACCTTGGAGCGAACTGTAGACTCTGAAATACAACTATAAAGTTACTTTAGAACAGTGTTACAGCAAGTAATGCTGATAATTCGTGACATTAATTTATTTCTGGACGCTGTGGTCAATCCACGGAAGTGTGCTGTGCGATATCGGTGCACGTTAAAGCAGCTCAGGCGGTCAATTTTATTCAGAGCCCTCCACTGTGGCGTCTCGAATATCCAATGCGTCGCACTGGGACCTGAAATCGTGCATACCAATACGTGTGCCTACCTACAGATCTTAAGAGACCTCATGAAGACGGACATGGCCTAAACACAGAGGGTCAAATTCGAGAAAAGACATCTTAACGACGCAAAGAAGGCTGGATCTGGTGAACGTACTGGTGCGCGATTTGCTATAAAAATTGAGAGCGGAGCCCATACACGCAGCGCGAACTGCATACATTAGTTGACTTACATTGTCTTCCTCTACTCACTCAATTTTAATTTAAGTTATGCGTAGCGAAAAGGCCTGCTACCTTCGTATTTTTATGGAATGTGCATCGACGAATTGTACACCGACAAAGTACGGCTACAAAGGATGCCGTCCGTAATTCCACTTCCCTCAAAAGCAGATGGTTTTCGCGTGCAGACGAAACTTCGAAACATGTGCGATCTCGCGCTTCATTTACATTGGTACAGGTTTTTCCCTCTTCGGCTGAAAAGAAGAAACAGACAAAAAAAGGACTGACCCTTTTTTATTGAAAAGAAGACAGAAATCCAACGTGAGTACCACTCTTTATTGTGCACACATTTACACATAAAAGATAACCCAATTCACAACACAGAACAAATATTTTGTTTTTTTCTACAGCAGGAACAAACAGAGGAACAGGACGGCCGTGCTAGAGGCAATGACGTGGTGAAACGAGACGTGACGACGACAAAACATTCATGAGCGACACGGAGGCGGCGGCGCGCGGTGGTTGATGTCGCGCACCTTGGCACGTGCGGTATGGGGACGCATAAGCGGCCAGAACAAGGTGAAGCACGGTAGGAGGGAAGACTGACAGCTGCTGCTCGAGATCCCCGCTTGAAAGAGCACGCTGCCCAGAGGGAATGCCGCGAAGACCAGCGGCAGCAGAGGCCCGCTTCCCGTTGCGAGGCAAGCGAGACACCTGCGCCGCAGAGGACAACCCTAGAGCTTTAAGACGGCACCCAAAACCCACCCAAAGACCTGCAGTTGAGGCGGTTGGCTCACGGAGTAGGAAGCGACGCGGACAAAGGACGGAGCGCACCCCTACCCACCAACGAGACGGTGAACACGGAGGAAGAGCGTCGCGAGCACAAAGGAGACGGGACAGTGTGTGGGAGGAGAGGGAGGGGGCAGAGGAGGAAGAAAAATTTACAACGCCAGCGAGCGACGCTCGGAATGCGTTCTCGCTGGCGCGGGTCTTTTTCCGTAACCGTACACGGAATCACACACAGGAAGCGGAGGTGTGTTGCGGCGTTGTGTGTCCGAGGGGAAAGCCTGCTTTACAGCGCCCGCTCAGCCCCTGAAGCCTCCTCCGGTGCCGCCTGGGGCGGGTGCGCGGCCGCGGTTGGGCTCGTTCTGGATGGCAGCCTCGGGTCCTGGCACGGCGCTCGACTGGATGACGACGTCGGCGGGGTTCTTGGACTCAGTGCCCTGCTCGTTGGTGACGATCTCGGCGCGGTAGCCGTTCTCGTCGGCCGTGTAGGTGACGGTACGGGTGCGGCCGTCAGCCAGCGTCATGGTGTAGCGGCCCTGCACGCGACCGTTAGAATCGCCGCTCTCTTCACGCGTGTGGGAGCCCTCCGGGTCCTGGCTGGCGTAGTTGAAGGAGTACGGGATCGGCGGACCGAAGTTCTCGGCCGGTGGAGCGAAGCCTCCCCGCTGAGCGGCCTGCGCGTTGTGGAGAAGATAAGAAAAATATGCCAACGAATGTTTTAATATACATATCTTTGTTGTCACTCCTTCACCATACCACGTATTCTAATTTCAGGTTTCGTGCGACAGGCTCGTTTTAGATTCTAACTGCTTTAGCCTATCGGACTGTACAGTGCAAGCATCATAGTGGCATTACGGATATGATATAATTGCGGACATGAAGTTCATAACAATGTACCATATATACATATAGCGGAATGTAGAACTGAGTGAAGGCATTGATCAATTAGCAAAAGCGGAAGAGTTCGTGCTTTCGATTGATAGTATGCCTGCTCCTATTTCGTACGACGCAGTTGTAGACTTAAAGCACTGCTGCCAGAAAGCAGATGAAATAGAAGAGGCAGCAGGTGTACTGAGCCCGCTAACGCGTAAATATTACTACGTAAAATAGTGAGTTGTAAAGACACAGTACGTGTGGCTAGTCACCTTTGGAAGCGGAAGCAAGAACTTAGGGCAACGTGGCGGCTAATGCTCAGAGAGAGAAGCCTCGCACTGTAAATTATTTTATCTGCTGTAAAATATTTTATCAAATCAATTGGTTCGCGCAAGACAAATTGGTATAATCTTTTGGTTTTGTATAGAATATTCCCTCAGGTTTTAAGAGTCCTAAGCCACTTTCCATGTCCTCACGTTTTACTAACATTTACTGAGCAACACGAGACTTCCGTGGAGAGCCAGGACCATCATCGCTAAGGATCTTTAGATCACTTTATTTGGGAACGGATTGCTAAAATTCAGCACAGTTGACTAGAGCAGGTGAACTTACGGCAACGCAAAGGCAGGCCAGGAGGATAACGAACTGAAAAATAAGAGAAACAAAAACGCATAAAAATCATTTTAAGTAAAAACCTAGCAGAGTACGGCACGAATTCTACGCATATTTTAGAAAAAAGCCGGTTTAACTGAATGTCTAATTGTAAAAGAATTATTATTTAGTCAGTGGAAACATTCTTAGATATTGAAAATAACTACGAAAAATTGACTCATCAGAGAATCGACCGCGTCGTTATTTTATTAATGTGGACTTTCCCACGACGTTCCCGAACCTTGAGCCCTGAGAATAACTTGCTTCTTAGCTGATAAAGCTGACTCTGGTTAGCGAAATTCGGTGCAACAGTGACAGGCTGACCTTTGTTGCGGAGATCTCGGTTTACTTTAAATTCTGACCGCTAGATTTGATTAGCATAATTACACTTCGTCACTTAAAGATAAGGTTTCTTAAAGAGCGTGCTAACATCTCTTTGCATCTGGAGAGTTGCGAACAAGAGGTTATCTGTCAAAATAAACATTCATTACGACGAAACTGATTTTCTGATATGAAATGCAGCCGCTTGCCGATTTCAGTGAATGAAAAATAGAAATGAGCACGTAATACAGAATATCGGAATAGAGCCTACAAGAAGATATTTATGGACCCGTATTGCAAGCCAATCTTCGAAGCCAAAAATATGAGCACCACCGCGACAATATGCTTACCGCACCAGCACGCTACTCATAAGAGGAGTTTGACCAAGCTCCTTTCTGTCAACATCGGCGTCCATATGGGAAATATAACGAAAAACTGCATAAAACATTGTAGCCCTAGACGCACGCAGTGAAATAAATGGGCAAATGAAATAATGGGCTAAATACGTAACAAAAGCGCTGCTTCCTCAACTAAATTAGGCGTCAAACTTGTCGCAAAGCGCGTGAAAACGTGATACGAATTCTCCCAAAGGAATGAATTTACGGCCGAGGCGATCTATCAGCATCGCGTCCATGGATCGTTAAACAGTATCACCTGAGGGCGAAATGCCGAAGACGTGCTCTGTAAGCCTGAGAGCAGGGAGAACGCAGGGAGTAGAATCTGAATTGCATTACGAGGTAGTAAATGCCCGGGAGGCTCGCGGACGGTAAGCAACGCGGCTGATTGAAATGGATGAAGATCAGAGATGGGGAAAGTGACTCAGCCGCGAAGCAGC
Source organism: Amblyomma mixtum (assembly GCF_055824585.1). Taxonomy (NCBI): domain Eukaryota; kingdom Metazoa; phylum Arthropoda; class Arachnida; order Ixodida; family Ixodidae; genus Amblyomma; species Amblyomma mixtum. The sequence goes on from NC_143013.1 coordinate 42,385,144, forward strand.
TCCGAAGGGAAGCCGTGAAGGTGAGTGATGATGATGGCGCATTGAAGCGACGATGGATCGGGGGCAGGCTCTGGCCGTAATCCCAAGTCTGCGGTCGCAAAGATGAGGCTCGAACCACGGGAAACCAGGGATGGCGGCCGGTGCAAATCCAGTGGTGGCGCCGGCTCGTTGTGGGAATATTTTTCTCTCCGACCCGACGCACTCACCTTGTGCATGGCTACTGCGCAGGCGAGCGTCGGCACTCGGTGAGGATCGGTCGGAGAAGAGCACTTAGAGGCAAGTGGCGGATGACTAGCAGCGTTGCTCATCTCCGTTTTTATAGAGGTACACCCGGGCATTGGCGTGCCTTCCGCCGCCAATCAGCTGCCGCTGTCCTACATTGCGCAACTCGTCGCCATTCCTCAGTCTGCATACGCATACGCACACGCGTACATACAATCGGCGCGGAGGAGACTCTCCTAACCCTAGACCCCAGCCCCCCGCCTCCCTTTCTCGCGTGCCTCGGCTTTCGCCTCGCTCTCGTTGAGAAGAAGAAAAAAATCCCGCCCCCTTCTCTTGCTCTTCGCTCTCCGTTGCTCGGGAGAGGAGCTTCGGAAACAACAACATGCCGAAGCCAGTTTGCCCGGGCAGCACCAACACCTGGCCAGCAACGTGCGCAGTTGGTTAATCGGAGAGTAGTCAGCGCAGCGAGGCGCCAAGCTGACCAGTCCATGCTTGACCCCCGATCCCCCCCCCTACCGCCTCTCCCGTATTCAGGGATCGCAGCAGGACCTGCTGCAGATCTGTGATGCGCGGTGTCATGAACGGCCTCTGGGGAGGGGGGGTGAGAGAATGGGAGAGTGGTGTAGCCGGTGTAGAGGGAGAGGGTTTAACACCGGAGGGGTGCAAGGGGGGGAGAGGTGTCGTCCCTCGGGCGCCCTGCTGCTGCAGCCGCCTGGGGCAGGCAACCCGTTATGGCAGAGTGGGCGGTCATCTTCCGCCGCCAACCAAGCCGCGCCGCCGGAGGCAAAAATGAAAGCAATGAGAAAGTTGGCCTCCGCCGCATGACGCCGCCGCCGCCACGAGCGGCTTCTTCCTCGTTTTCGTGGGCGCGCGCCGGAGAAGAGAGCCGCACGCGCCAGCGGCCCTGACGCGACGGCCACGGCGTGTGTGTGCGTGCGTGTGCGTGCGTGTGCGTGCGTGTGCACGCGTGCGGCTCGTCGGGGACGGACCGAAGGGACAGCGCGTGCTTTGCTCGTTCGCGCACCGCGGGAGATGTCCGGCGTGCGGCGCTCTCGCGATGCGCGGGCCGGACGCCGTCGAGGGTCGACCAGTGGGCCCACTTCCTTGCTGGCTCGTTAGAATCTAACGCGCATCGGTTACTACGCCTGCTCCGCGTACTCCGGGCATTCGTTCGGGACGAGCTACGGGCATCAGTACTATGCATGCTCTTAAGGAGGCCGCGGTTGATATTTAGACGCAGTGACATTAGCTCGGTTTTTCAAATATGCCTCACTTTCATTATTCGAGAGCAGCTTTACAAAGAAAAGTGCGTCGCTCTTTTCGGATCGCACTTGCTCAGTCCTACTCGCTGACGTGTGCGCAACAGATGTTCCAAGCGCCATATTTTGGTGAGTCCTGAAGAACGGTTTACCGGCAATGCCGGCAGTCTTCGTTTTTCGAGTATGCCTACCCGTACAGTAAATCGCTAGATGTATTCAGTCTCGGATCTTTTTAGGTGCACGGCAAAGGCAAAAAAATTTAATGGTGGCGGTCTAGCCTTAGACTCTAATCTAATACTTCATAAACTCCGACAGATGACCCTGGGAAATGCAGCTGCGCCTTCGTTTTTGCGGCGAGTTTGCGTAGCTGCGATAAACCCATATATTAGCGCTTTGGTCTGTATATTGAAAGATTCATTGCCCTCTTTCGTACGCTTTCCTTGCACACTTTTTTTAATTATCGATCAGTAAGTGCCTCCCGTCTTCAGTGGAGATCATAAATAAGTCTATCGTTTATACCTTCTGAAATATGGTCCAGGAAACCCTTTCTAATGACACTTATTAACAATGGCAATGATGGCAAAGGCGGCTCATGCATAACTCCGAGGATGAGGATTGGAATTCATAAATTCGTAAACAAAAGGCGCTGCTATTCAGTGCCAACTTTCGGCGTTTCGATAGCACCGGTAACAATTACAGCCTAGCTTTCCTAGCATCCATGTGTTCTCAAATATGATGGGCTTTTAGAAGAGTCAAGAGATGCAAGCAACCAGGACCGAGGCCCAGGTGACTTTACTTGAAAGCAAATAGCCCCAAACCCTGCTTAGTTTCCGGGTCACCCCTGGGGGAAAATACTCTCCGGAGCAGAGCTTTGACTCACGTGTCGGGTACTTTGCGGCCGGAAAAACCAGCGTCTATGTCATCAAAACCTATGGCACTAGAAAGCCGTTTTGCAGTGCAGCGACTTGGCTTTTTCGTTCCATTACAAACCCTTAAATTTGTGCACCACCATTGGCGCAACGTGAGTATGATTCAATTCCCGTCAGCGAGGTCTGAAATCAAAGTCGAGGAGGCCAGCTTAACGGCACGAAGCGCGCTGGCCGCAGAAGAGAACCCGACAACTCGGGAAAATGTAAGGACGACTGGAAAGTGGTATAATGTCACGCTTTTAAGGTTCCTGTTGACCGCGCCACCGGTTAACGAAATTATAGCTTATTTTTGAGAGCGTTGGTTGCCTTCCTTAGTTATTTCTCATGCTCTCAGATCGTACATTTGAAGTGTGATCTCAGCAAGAATTTAACGTTTTCCGTTTGTCATTACGCAGTGAGCCAGATAGCCTTTACTGGTAGTACTTTCATGCAACAAATTTTGTTAGCAAACTGCAAATTTTATTAGCAAGTTAAGAAAACGCGTTGTAATTAAACAGAATTGGCTTATTCTAAAAAGGGTAACCGCTACAAGCTATTCGGTGCTGTTAAAGATGCCGACACCTTAACCTGAACTAGGAACAGGCCAGCACAACGGTGGGTTTTTTTTTTATTTCATATTTGTAGGCATTTCCACCTTTCAATGTCACTGCGGTGAGGAAATGGTCCGCGCTTAGTGTCCGCTGACTTTCTCGAAAAGTTCACCATGAGCGACGGACCTTTGACAATTGAGTGTTGATACCTCTTCCAATTTTAACTCCTGTTACCGTTGGGACAATATTCACACTGCGAGATAAAACCGCTAACAGGTAACGTTTGCCACAGGTTTTCATGTCCAAGTCGGCAGCTGTTACTGGATTGATTTTTTGAGCATGAGTGTAGGTGAAATTTGTTTCATAAAATACAAAGCTCAAGGAGGCACCTTAGCCAAAACTTGATTTTATAAACGCCCACATAAAAAAAGCAGGAAATTGCTGCATATTTTGACGCAGAATATGAGGGGCCTGTAAGCTACACAATTCAAAGCACTTACGGCGGACAAAAGCCACGTCCCAGACCTTACTGTGGTTTAAATTCTTAAGCTTCTGCCCAGTGAGCTTCGTGAAGTCGTGTTTAGTAAGACGACTACTAACTATGGCATCAAGGCTGGCACCAATGCTGTTGGTTTGGTTTGGGTTATTGGGGTTTAACGTCCCAAACCTACTCAGGCTATTAGAGACGCCGTAGTGAAGAGCTCCAGAAATTTCGTCCACCTGGGGTTCTGTGCACTGATATCGCACAGTACACGGACCTCTAGAATTTCGCCGCCATCGAAATTCAGCCGCCGTGGTCGGGATCGAACCCACGTCTATCGGGTCAGCAGCCAAGCGCCGTAACCAGTGAGCAACCGCAATGGTGCTAAATGAGCTGAAAGTTCGTCTGCAGCTCACTAATTACTTAGTAGTTACATGACGGAAGCCAACAGCATTGTTGGCTTCCGTCATGTAACTACTAAGTAATTAGTGAGCTGCAGGCGAACTTTCAGCGCATTTAAAAGTCGTCATTGTCGCCTATTTCCCTGTTAAAAAGATCCATTGAAATCTGTTCAGTGGCCTCCTAATCGCAGCACTTCTGAGTTTCTCACGCATTTCAAGAGGAAAACCGCAGGAGTAACTTCAGCGAAAAGCTTCCTCCTGTGGTCTCTTATCTCCTTTAACGGCTTCTCAGCGCCGTGCTAGTGCGACGCTCCCTGCGTTGGTTGCTTGAAAAATGTCCCTTCGGAAGCGTGCGGGTCGCCTTGCGATCTGCATAGTTATCTAACACTTAGGAGCCTCATTCGCAGATAAGCCGCACGCGACAGGTGGTGGGTGCAGCTCTTGCAAGAAAGTCGGTCGGGCGACCACACCGTGCACCGTGCGAGCTACGCGTGGCAAATGCCCTTTCCCAAGCCCCTCTCCCAATCCTGTTCCTGCCTTCTTTTCGTGGCAGCAATTAATGTTCTTCTCTTTCGCTCTCCCCTTATTTTGCGCGCAAAACCTGCTTGGGAAGTTTTGAGGGACGCCGTGTGTTTTAAGGCTGCAGATTATTTTCGACCCTTTCGAGCTCTGTGTTCAACGCAATCTTATTACATGAATGTTTTCTGATATCACCCTCAAACTGAACTGCGGCAGTTGCGCGTGGGTGTCGAACCTTTGACCTGGCGTTCTGTGCCAGAAGGCCGCCGGAGTGTGCTCTGTCCTCTGGCAGCTTTCGCGACGATAAAGAAGGTACAAGGCCGCGATCCCTCGCAAAATTAAAACAAGCGGATGCTACTGTACAAGATGGCACAACAAAATCCAACTCGACACAGCATGACTCCATAGTTTCTGAATACTTCACCGGCTCGAATAATTCATATTCAGCTTGGGGTAGGTTGTGCACGGCGTCAGACATTTGGTTCAAATCTTGACTATAACTAAGTTATCCTTATGTTATCATTATATTGATGTCTTATAGTGTCTTTCTTGCTGTTGTAAGACATCTAACTTAATTATCGCGCATTCTTTACCTCATTTTTTTTTTCAGCAATCGCTGTCATCTGGCATAGCTCCACAAGATTGCAAAATAAGCAATGTCATTCAAGTTCCAAAAAAGGTGACCTGTTTGTGCATGCTCCCTGTATCATTCGAAAGCGTTGATTCAAAATTAATGGAACACGTAATTTATTCCCCCATAATGAAATTTCGTGTGGCTGCTAAGTTTTTTTTTTATAACCAGCAAAATTTTCGTGCACCAATTTCACATAATATTCCGCTCGCACTGTTTATTAACGACCCAAGCTCCAGCCTTGATGCTAACACCCTCCTCAACACCTTGTTTCCGGACTGCGAAAAAACATTCGACAAAGCGCACAACCATCTTGTACAAGACTGGATGCGTGACTTTTTAACCAACCGTCATCAGTTTGTTTTCACTTACAATCCCCCCCCCCCTCCCCCCTCCCTTATCTTGTGGGGCACATGGCGCTGTTTTCTGTTCCCATCCATTCTTAATTTATATTAACGATCCTCCAGATAATGTCTCTTTAGTATTCATTTGTTAGCAGATGACTGCGTGAATTGCCGCGCTATTATCAGCATAACCGATGTTATCGCTCTTTAGTCTGACCTTCATTACATCGAAACCTGGCGCAAAAATACAGCTGTTGTCTTTAATGACTAAGAAATCATCTACTGTCTCATTTCATCCCAGGCAGTCTTACCCTATCAGGAGACACACTCTTTTTGGCTCTGACATCTTCTTCGCAATAACTTGCAGATGCTTTGTAATTACATTTCCCGCTCACCTTTTGTGGAATCCTAGATAACGACTCATACCAATGGAGCTAGCCCCATCCTCGGCTGTTAACGCTGCAACTTTCAGTCATCCCCTTCTCCAGTAAAATTACTATCCTACCACACTTTTGTTCGACCCAAACTCAAATATGCATGTGCTGTCTGGAACTATTTGGAAACGTATGCGCTACTTAGCAACACAAGGGGACAAAATAACATACGACGCACTACACGAGCGCGAACTTACAACAGTTTATTTCTTATCGAAGAGGCGTGTATATATTCACATAGACAGTCTCGGAACCACAAACGCTTCCGCCATTCATGGACGTGACCGTGACCACAACCCCGCGTTTGCACTTCTACAATATGTATTTACTTTTTTGTGAGTGCAAAATACAGTGTACGCCAAGCGAGGAGGGATAGGCAATGGTTCGTGTCAAGCTCCTTCCCTTTCGAAAGAACAAAAGGATCTATCCTCCTCCGGATAGATCGCTTAGCTCGGCTGAGGCCTATGAATGGAGAAGACTCCAAGCTAGAAACTTCGCATCCCCGCTCTGGAGGAGCTGGACAGGAGGTGACACGAGGGAGGATGCGGAGGTGTGCGAGTTCTGCGGGCATACCGCTACACTCGAACACATACTATGGAGATGCCCCAGTGCCCCAGGATATGGCAGAATCAATAATGCAGAGGAATGGGAGACCATACTCAGAAGTGCCGACCTTAGCATACAACGATACGCTACCCGCCTGGCAGCAGAAGCTGCGCGACTATACCGTTGCTAGTCTTCCAGCTGCGACGCTGCCCCTCCCCGGACGCCTGCGTGCGGACCCGGAGGGGCACGGGTCTTCTTCTGGCGGAAATAAAGTTTCTTCACTCACTCCCTTTCGAACCTTACATGACAAAGGGAGACCGTAGTTGCAAACCAGAACTCGATAGCAGGAATGTCTTCGCATGCTTACGAGATGTAGAAGATTTCTGGCTCTGTTTCAGTGCAAAAAAGTTGGATCGGTTGACGCGGATGAGGTGGTCACGCTCTTTAAGCGCATGTTCAAGGGCCTTGATTTTAACTAAGAATTACGTTATAAAGAGTTAAGATTCCTTGACCTACAAATACAGGAAAACCCGGTGAAAACATGCTGGTCATATCATACCAAAAGCGAGAAAAGCATAGTGAGATATTATTCCAGCCAGTACAAGCTTGTTAAAAGGAGCGTCTCCCACTCCTCCACGTTGCAGAGCCTTATGAAGTCCTGCGATCACTGAATGACAGAGGGTATCAGCATGCAAATCCTTCGGTTGGTCGATAGTGTCTTTCCCGATAGAATGATCGCGAGAGGAGCAGAGAGAGAGAGAGAGAGAGATACAAAGAGAGGGGAAAGGCAGGGATGTTAACCAGAAAGGATTCCGTTTGGCTGCCCTGCACAGGAGATGGGAATGAGGGGATTAAAGAGGGAAGAGAGAAGAAACGGGAAACAGTCACAATCTGTCAATCGAGGCAGCCTCTCTCAAAAAACAAAACAGTGCCTTGTAAGCCTTGATGGCAGTCAGCTGTTGTGGCCACGGACCGAGGATCTTGGCTTCTGTGAAAGGGCCAGGATCAAGACGGTCAGAGCACAACTCAGCTTATTTCTTTCGGTCACAAAAACAGAGCACTCACACAAGAGATGAGTGATTGTCTCTTCAGAGGCACAGTTTACACAAGAAGGGCTGTGGGCATCGCGATCCGGAAAGCTTACTTATTTGTGAAGGCAACGCCGAGCCATAGACGACACAGTAACGTTGCTTCACGACGCGCTACATCACATGGAAGACGGAGGCGCAGTCCAGGGTCCAATGCTCTGAGGCGACGGTTGCAGAACTCTCCCGTGTTCCACGCTGAAAGTGTGAGCTCCAGCCTCAAGGAACGAAGCCCACACGCTGCGTCAGCTCTCGTTACAGGGATATTGACAGGGATTCCGTCATTGTGGGCAGAACAGGCAGCTTCGTCGGCCTGGTGATTGCCATAAATACCGCAGTGGCGGGCAGCCACTGGAAAATTATGTCATGGTGTTTAGCAGAAAAGCTGCTAAACACCACAACGAGGAAAAAAGAGAGCTGGCGGAACTAGGCAAAAGAGAATGGTCGGTTGTGATAGCGTATATTCATAAAGTGTCGCACGGATTCAAGAAGGTGGCGAACAAACGCGAGGTCAAGGTTGTATTAAGGGTGCCAAAAAGCTGGTACGCCTCTCTAACAAAGTAAACGAAATCGAAAAGCTGGCAAGCGCAAGGAATGTGAAATCGCTCACAGGGAAAGATTTATACAATGCCAGAAATACATCACATATATAAGATCCCAACTTCGTGCGGGAAACAATACATTCCACTAACGGGGAGATGTGCTAACACGAGGTTGCTCGAGCATAATGAGTGCGGAAAAGTTGTCCACCCTGCAAATCCAGCTCAGCATTGTAGCTGGTGCGACCACACTTGCATTTTTACAAAGGTCTGAAATAGTAGGCAATCCGAGAGAGAGAACTGAAAGGGAAATTGTGGAAGCTGTTTTGGTCGTAACAGCGGACATAGTAGCGTGCGTAAGTACACCATCTGTTGCACTCACAAAAAAGTAAATAGATATGATAGAATTGCAGATGCGGGGTCGTGGTCACGGTCACGCGCATGAATCACGGAAGCGTTTGTGGTTCCTAGACTGTATATATGTATATATACGCCTCTTTGATAAGAAAAAAGTTAGGAGACACTTTGGCGACTAAAGTGGTGCAAGGCGAAAGCCTGAGTACAGCATTCTGCCACGAATGTGGTTGTGAATGATGATTTAAGTGCTGCCAGCGAATGACGCGTCCATTGGCTGTCTGATTGTGTCACTGATGTGTGATTAAGATGTTAAGCTTCGTCTGTAAGTGGCAGCGTCTTGCAACGCTGCCAGGGAGTCCACAGAACGCCAACGCCCATTTGGCTCTACGCCTTGCTGGACGGTAAATTTATTTTCGAGGAAAGGAAATGTATTTCTCTCTCATATCTGGGTGGACACTTGAACCTCGCCGTAAGAGAAGGGGGGAAGATGGGAGTGAACGAAGACGCCGTATTATTTAGACGCGCCTTTGTTCATTCCAAACCATTCAGCTGGCATGGCGGAGTGGCTAGCGTGCTCGTGTCGCACTCCGGAGAACCTGGTTCGGTTCCCCAACTCGACCAATTTCGTAATCGGTTTTATTTATTTATGTGGTCTGACTAGAGAGGTTAATTAGGCTGTTTGATATTTACAGCATTGTAATTCTACCCATCGTGTTCTGTCATTCACCTGTCAAGTGTTGGAACTGTCTAGGATGTTCGACACAATGTATATGAAACGAGGAACGTCGAAACGGGTAATGTTGAACTAGGTGGGGTAGTGGGTGGTGGTGGAGCCGCTTATCTGTTTTTTCAGCAGCTTCCGCGGACGCGGTTGTTGCTGCGACGCGCGTCTTTGTTTTCTTTTCCTCTCCTCACCTCTTGATTCTGCTCTATCTTAATTAGGCTAATTTATTAATTAAGCAATTAAGTGAACTCAATCCCACTTAGTTGGAGCATCACTATACGATCCCTTTAATTGGTTGCATGGTTACTAGCCAAGGTACAATTGGCCCCTTTTGAAATTCGCGCACTGTGACGTCACGAGCATTTTGGCCAATTGAAAAGCGTGACATTTCTGTGGAGAACTCCTGCTTACAACGATGAGGCATTAAAGGCTTCCGCCTTAATAAATAGTTTTAGATTTGCCCTTGTGTCGTGCATCGTAAGGCCTCTTTGTTCCCTGGTGTTGCTAAGTAGCGCATACGTTTCTAAATATAATCAACCGACTGGCCCCCATTGTTAGCATTATTAACTGTTGGAACCCATTCCAAACTAATGAAATGAACTTTATTAGAGTCAATTCAAAACTTTGCTGCACGTTTCACCATTCCTGATTACACATACGCATGCAGTACTACTCAACTTTAAAAGGCAACTCCGGCGATTTTTCAGCCATTTTAAGTTAATGGCTGTTTTGGGTTCCTAGGAACCTCCTGTAATGTTTACGATACAAGGTTTTCAAAAGCAACCGTAAAATAATTTTTAAACCGCAAAAAACGCAAAACTCGAAACCGAAACCGCAAAACCGAAACCGGGGAGGGGCCTTCGTGCGGTATTGACTGTGACGTCACGAGCGGGTTCGCCGCGCTGTGAAGCCCCCGAAGATATCACAACTACCCTGAGCCGCGCTGTCGACATGACTGAAAGCGCGGAGGACAGCTTTTCCGAGACCAGCGAGTCTTTATAAGACGACTCATTCGACGATTTTGGACTGGACGAGTCGCCTTTTAGGTACGATCCACCGCCGAGCGAGCCAGCCGAGTCACACCACAGGCCGCGTCACCTGCAGCACGGAGATGGTCTGAACTCGGAGAAGTGACTACTTGAGTCATTTCTCGTGCATGCATTTGTGACAGAGTCGTCAGAACGAAAGTTAATGAGATGCACCCGCCGACAGCTGTTCGTGTGGCCAGTGCCGGCCGACCCAGCCTGATGAAAGAATCTGCTGCCGGAACGTTGCCGCGGTGCACAACGTCCTTACAGGGGCATGCATCACCAACAGTCCTCTCTGCGAAGCTTTATCTCGACGGCGAGCTTTTCGAAGTGAGTTCACGCCAGCTACAGTTCTACAATCCAACATACCGCTTCTTGACGGCCGCGCTTCGTTCAGCTGGCCGCTGCGATAGACGGTTGTACTAGAATAACGTTGGCACAGAATATGCCTTCAAGCGCCAGTTGAACGAAGCCTTAGCGAGTCCAAAGCTCTCTTTGAAGTACACGCTGTCTTCATAGCAATCTGGCGCGAGCACAAGTGGGTATGCTTCCTCGGAGACCAGTTTACACGGCGAACAGCTCTCACCAACTTATCGCGAAGGTTCTTATCGCTAGGAAACCTACGCTAGATCACGCCCGTTGTCACAGATCAAGAATTCGTGCACCCCACAGCACAACAGAAGTTGCCGTGACCCATCTCTCTGGCGTACACATCACATCAAGCACGTTGAGATGGCGCGAAATTGCACAGGTGATCGAAATAATTCCGGACAGCTCCACTACGGACCTCTTTCTTCCTTTCTTCTTTCACTCCTCCCTTACGTCGCGGTTCGGGTGTCCATTGCTGGGTCATTTACTTTCCTCAAAACCAATTTTCAGTTTTCCCCTGCACTGCCAGCGCCAGCGCGCGCCCAACCAGCTTGACACGCCGCCCCGCCAGTGACGTCACAGAACAGGGTGGCCTGTAGAAGTTGCTCGATCCGTGGGTGCCGCTCGCGTCGAGGAGCGCTTGTCTTCAAAATTCGCTTGCGGAAAAACTACGCCGGTTTCAGGTGCGAAATTTTACATGAGGCATCAGACTATCATAAAGAATACAGACTTAAAATTTCATTTCAATCGATGCACATCGAAAAATCGCCGGAGTTGCCCTTTAAGCACACGCTAACATCCCCAACCTTGTACAGTGGTGAGCAGCCTTGTCTAGAGCGCTCGGGCGGTGCACTTCCTTGCAAACAAATCCAGATTTTGTGGCAGCCTCTAGGGTCCAGCTGCAACGCTTGCACGGAAGTAGCGCCAGATAGCCTCGTAAACAAAGCAGGCACGGAAAACTTTGCCCTGTAATGAGGGGCTGCTCTCTAATTTCGGTTTTTGTTATCAAGTGCGCACTACTCAAACGCTCTAGACAAGGCTGCTCACCACTGTACATTGTCTCGAAGTTAGCCGCCTCCCCTCCTTCCATAAATGAATCTCCTCGTAGACTTGTTAGATTTCCTGCTCCCCGCCACTCCTGCTGCATCAAACAGAACAAGACAGTATATCGTTCTTCAGTCCTTTCGTCGACCCAATTTTCCGCATTTTTTTAGCAATATCAAACGACTGGATTGACTGTCACCCTAACGTCAGCTTCCGCCTTCATCGCTCACTACCATTACTATTTCAAGCGTTTCTTCGAACAACTCAACAATTAGAAACGACCACCTGTCATGTAAAACCCCTTCGCATAGAGATTTCACGTATTGAAAAAAAAAAACGAATAAATAATTGAGTAATTGAATAAAGAAATAAATACCACTATTTGCGTTTCACTTTGAATATAGAGTATAGTTTCTAATTTCTTATTCTGCAGAACTTTTATTTAGAGCGTTGCCATACGCCTCCGAAGTCCTGAGCACAGTCTTCATCTCTCTATCTCTCTGTCTCTTCGTACAGTTCGTGCTTTACCTTTCCCAGTGAACTAAATTCAACTCGCCCAGCTTTCCGTTCTGCTGACACCGTAAGAGGCGCCAATCAGTATGCTACCAAGTTGGTTAAAAAAAAAAAAAGCGCAAACGGATTGCTCACTCCCCGTGTATCCTTGACTGACGATTCGCAGGCGGCATGTAGGAGCTCGAATTTTTTTTTTTTTTTGTTCGCAGGCGCATAACTACGCGAATCTGCACACGCGGGCGCACACACGTATTCACCTACGCTCACTTACACAACGCAATTCCTCTTTCTTACACACGCACGCACGTATACGCACATGTAAATGCGCCGAAATGCTCTCGAGCAAAGACCTACACAGACAGGTCCAACGCAGTCTTGCAGCGGAAGGAATGCAGCCCCGGAAAAGACACGAAAAGCACAGCTGCCATTTTATATTTAGTTCAAAAGTCTGTAAATGCGCCAAACTGGTATTGGCCACGTGTATCCAACAAGCTCATATCAAAAACAGCAAAGGGAAAGGGGAGGGGCGGAATCGGTTCTTTTGATTTTTATAGCAATACCAGAGTCCGAATTCTTCTCTGCAGCACTCAGCATCACAACAGAGCTTCATACTGATGAAGCGACAAGGATATCTGCTGTATCCTGTCTTTGGTCTAAATGTCTAAAAGTGATTTGTTTTAAAGGCGCAAGCCTGTCTCCAGCGTGGGTGACTTTTAGACCTATCAGTTTTTCTTTTATTCTGACGTACTGGTATCGGCGTCAGAATTAGGGTACTTGCTCTTTGAAGCTGTTGTTTATTGCAGGAGTTGTGCATTCCTTTCAAGCATTGCCAAGCAGCAGCTCGTTAATACAAATTTTGACTAATTTCGAAAGTACTAGCCTAAGCAGCAGAATTGCATGGTCTATTTCATAAATAAAGCGTGGACTTAGAGCATATGTCTGCCTCCTATCCCTCCACTAACCCTCAACTACCGACGAGGAAATGGGGATGAGCACCAGAACGCACACCCTGAAGAAACAAGTACGAGGCCGCAAGGGAAGGAAGAAGCTGCAAGTGGTTTGACACGGAAGATCAACAGCGTTTCTCCTCTTCCTAAGAGCGAAATTTTCTCACCGTACCTGAGCTCACGAGCGTAACCAAGAAGCCGAGAGATCCGAGACGAATTCCCTACCACGCTTCAGCGCCACCTGTCTTTGCGCGAAGATGAAGCCGTCACCCCGAGCACTCGAGGCGGTCCATAAACGCCACATCAGTAGCAGGTCCCCGCAGCTCGAACGTGATTCCCGGGGCGTTGCGACAGACAGGCCGTCCTTTTGTTTCCCTCGTCCGAACACCGCGCACGTGCACCGCGCTGTGTCGGCACCGTGCGCCGTCCACGCATTCACCCGACTCCGCCATCAAACGCATTCATCATGGCCGCGAACGAGCCCCGCGGAAGGCTGGCGGACAAAAGACGGTGGAAGCGAGTAGCCCCTTCGTATGCCGTATCGTCGCAAAAAGCGTTGCCTCATTCGATTAAACGCGCGGCGGTGGGAGCGTCGTGCGCTGCGATGTATCGCTCGAGCCAACGGGTCAATGCGGTACGGAAGGACAGAGCCGCCCTAGCGTCTCCGCCGAAAGTCGCGAGTGAGCGATGAACGTGAGAAACGCCTTCCGTCCGTAGCCGCTCTGTCTCTCTCTTTCTTCGCGAATAACGGACCGTATACTTCGCGGCGCCATAGCTCTCGCTGCTATCGGCAGGAATGCGCAACAGTTCAGCCGCGGGACCGAAACGAATTGAGCTCAGTTTTCATCGCCGATGAGGCAATAAAAAGGTGCTCGTGAAGAAGTAAGGGCGAGAACGGAGGTAGCACGATGGATGGTGTGGGGAAGTGAGTCTAGTCTAGACTGCTGCGCTGGAGTGTCTCCTCTTGAAGTTGAGGACCGGCGAGGGTGTGGGCAGAGAGGAAGATGCAGATAGTTTCGGTGGCGCGGTAGACTGGAGAAACATGAGCACCGAGTCAAAATATACGGCGCAAGTGGAAGGTCTCCTTCTAGAAGCGTAAACTTTTCGGCACAGTTTGGACGCATATACGTAGTACATGAGGAAGACGCTTGTGGGTGTCCTGTTCATACAAATGTCATTCTTCGCTGCACTAACTGTCACAAAACACCTCGGTATGTAGTCAAACGAGCAAATCCGGCCAGTTTTAAGGAGCGAGCCCAGCATTACAGTGGCCACTCAGTACGGTGCGTGGGCGGGAAGCTCCCCGACGCTTTGGTCATGTTGCGTCCAACAAAGGAAAATAATAAAGAGGAGAAAAAAGCAATATTAGCAGTCGGTATTTAGAATGGCGGGGAGGCCATTACTATACTTGAAAACCGACAATTTTCTGCCCGTTTAGGCTGCTGAGAGAGACAGAAAGCAGCGCGGCATTATAACCAACTGAAGTTCTGATCTACTGATCTCTCCTCGTTGTGGTTATACTAAATCGTTATGTTCCGTCGTCAGCAACCCGCGGAATTCACGATGCGCCGGAACCATAAGGAGGGCTCTTTGCTCACATATTTCGACGTCCACACATGAAGAAACAAAAACCCATTTTCTAAGTTTGTATATATTTTGCTGTAATTTTCGCCACGAAACACATGAAATGTGGAGGGTTACGGAAAAAATTAATTGAGAAAAAGAAATATTGACCAAATTTGCCATTCAACTTGCCGAATCCCCCCTTAAGATAGCCGCTTGCACCGAAGGATACGTGGCACTGCATTTTGCCATTTGGAGCATTTGTGTGCGATTTTCTTCTGCTTATGCGACAGAAGTAACAGCCTGCTGCTTTGTGCGACGTATTGGAGTGCGCCGGAGCAAAATCACGAAAGGCTGTGTTTTTGCTGAGGCTGATGTTATCTTCTGGACATTGCCTTTACGAAACAGCGCTGTGGTGTGGATAATTTATTACAGGACCTAACTAAGGATTGGACTTTTTGTTTCTTTTTTGTTAAAGTTCAGCGGACTGTTTTTATTTCTTTGTTTCACAACGCAATTCTTTCTTTTTTTCGGTGAATATTATTGCCTATGGATAAATTTTTTGGTGTCTTTCAGTTAAGCATGTGCTGCCCCTGTGTGGCAAAAATAACGAGGCTTTTATTTCAGCCTATTTCTTTATTTCTTTTGCAGCGCGATTTAATGTACGAATGGGTAAGGCACAAATTGTCGTGTTTAGAGCTATGCTTGCAGGCGCAAATACTGACGCCCTTAGAAGAAGCCACAAAGCAGGGGTTAGTGATCTGCAGTGCGACAAAGACTTGATAGGAAGTAAAGTTCCGGAAGCGTAGTTTCCAAGTTCTGGTTGCGCTCTGCGTGCAGCCAGAGGGAGCGTGCGTCAAGAGGTCCTTGTGCGTCGGAGCTGCAGCTGAACGATTGCGGAAGCCTAACGCATTGCACATATTTATGTCGATTATTCATGGTCAAGGGGCAGCCCCAGGACAGGGAGGGGGGGGGGGGGGGGGGCAACACGGAGGAGAACATGGGGTGGAGGGAAGGTGGTTGGAAGGGGGCGTAAAATGTTTAAAATGCCTTTTTGGCACTGTTCTTCACAGAAATTCTCCGGATGTTTACCCCTGAGGTAATGTGATTTTGAACGCAGCTCTTCTCGCTGCGCGTTTAGCAGCTCGTTTACCAGCTGAGTCCGCCCCACACATCATGGCCAAAGAACTTTCCGGTTGTATTGTGCTGCGCTTTTTGCGTTTATGGGATTTGGAGTTGTCCCTGATCTTCTTTCTGGTTTTCGTCAAAACTGACTTTTTTTTCCATTCCTTCTTACGCGAGCAAGCCTATCTTTAGCCATGTAAAATAACTTTTATTAAAACCTTGTACACTTATTTCTTATCTGTGTAGCTTTGCATTGTACCGCAATAATTAAAATCGTGCAAGTTTTTTTGTTACTGCTGCACTTTTTTCTGAAATGTTGCCGATACAAAAACGATCGTTTTCGGTTTGGTTTGGTTTATGGGGTTTAACGTCCCAAAGCGACTAAGGCTATGAGAGACGCCGTAGTGGAGGGCTCCGGAAATTTCGACCACCTGGGGTTCTTTAACGTGCACTGACATTGCACAGTACACGGACCTCTAGAACTTCTCCTCCAAAGAAATTCAACCGTCGCGGCCGGGATCGAACCCGCGTCTTTCGGGTCAGCAGCCGAGCACCATAACCACTGAGCCACCGCGTCGGTTATTGCACTATTGCAGAATGAAAAGTGATTGTATCATATAAGTTTTGGTTCACTCCACAGCTCCTATATTAATGCGTATAACAGCACAAACAAATTGACTTGCCATGAACAAAATTATTTGTAATTTAACTTGCCATGAACAAAATTAAAGTTATGACTGCTGGCGCAAGGTGTATATTTAGTACATTTTAAAACAAAATTTTTATCTGTTTTAACATTTTGATTTGTATAGAATAATGTCCGCCGCTGCCAACCCTGCAGTGGGCGTAGTTAGGCTGATGATGATGAGGTTGGCCGACACACGTCGCACCCCACGACACAGGATTTTAGTAGACCACCTTACTGCTGCATTCTACATACCGTGTCTCGTGCTTCTTGCTGGACACTGCTTGACTTTTTTGTTATTTCTGCAGTTCCCCGTTCACTTCCTTGCACATTTTCCGCAGTTTATTGCCTGTCGAAAACACCAGGCGAAAAATACCGGTACCATTTTTCTCGTTACTCTCTCGTGCCATCTTTGCGCCATTTGCACTGTGTTAGTCACGAACCAATTGACCCAACAATCTTTCCTATTGCAAAATAACAATCCCTGGGCCGGCAGAGAAAGTTCCGTATACTCACACGGGTAGAAATATTTCTTTTAGGGTAGCCGGGGCAGCATTGCATATCGACTGGTGCCCGTTCTATACCTCCATGCCACTTTTCAGTCCCTTCTGTAAGACCGAAGCAGGCGACCGACATCGCTTTCGAACTATCAGCGTTGTCGGCATAGAAGCTGTCTACCAGTGGTAAAACCTAGCCATTGTGGTATCTCGCAGCGTGGTTTGCTTCTTTAGAATGGTTAAAGGGTGAAACAATGGATCGGAAGAAGAGTCAGTTCAACATAGAGCTCCACGATCCGCCCCCTCTCGAGCCAGTCGCGTCGTGCAATAGCGGAATCACGCGGCGCGCCGCTAGTCCGCTTCCAAATCCGCACCAAGGTCGGCGGCGCCTCCGCCGTGGTCGGGGATGAGCAGCGGGGCCGGCTCGACGTCGGCGGGGCCGTCCCTCCTTCGCAGCCCGCTAATTGGGACACACAAATCAAGCGGACGCCCGTTTGGCAAGCGTAGTACATGACACGACCTGAACGGATACATAAAACAAAGGCTCCGCGCGTGCCCGTGCGCACACGGCTAAAAGGCCATTGTTTTCCTTCCCTTCCTCTCTCTCTCCCTCCTTCCCTTTCCCGCCCTCCCTTTCACTTTTCTAGCGTTCGCTTCGCTTTCTCGCTTCCCACAGGTTCGCGCCACAGCGCGGGCCTCGCTGCGCGCGTATCGTCTTCGCTTAGTAAACCATCCGTGAGGCATCTCCCACGCTCAACCACAAATCATGTCTTCTCCGGCAAACGCAAAGGTGCGCTCACCTGGTGCGCCTATGTGCGCTCGAGCGTAATAGGCGCCTCTTTTTTCTTCCTTATTTATTTTCTCAACCCTATTCTCCGCGCCGTTCACAATTGGCGCGTTCCACCTCCGGCCTCGCAATAAAGACAGAAAGGCCGCCCCCAATTCCGAACTTTTCTTTCACCGACAGTTACACTCCCCCTCGCCTCTCTTCAGTGTGCGCAACACTGTCGAGGCTCCGCACGCGTGTGAGGGTGCACCTGTCTCTACGTGGAAGAGCAGAACTCTCACTTGAAGGCTACAAAATGTTCAATCTTCGCTTACGCTTGACTGACAGCACTGCCCTCCCGGATCTACTCCACGCGTCTATACTGTTGAATTGCATGACGCTGTCCTAAAACGGTACACTTTAGATTTCCAATAAAACGCTGATGTATTGGTACAACTCTGCATTGCTGTCATGGACGGTGAAGTCGACGGCCATTTCTAGTTGTTGCTTGTTATAAATTCTGAACGTCTCCGTGCTTTGTACGGAGTGCTCGCGATGAGCCGAACTAAGCGCGAACCATTGCACTTATGTACGCGCAGGCACCGTCTTGAGTCATATACTGCTTTCTCACAGACGAAAGGTTTAGTGACGAACTCCATAAGCATGCTTTACTATAGACGCGTTCAGTGAACATTCATAAGTGTGCTAAAAAAACTGAGACACCTTCTAGCGCTATGAGATCAACTGGCGCACTGCTTCCACAAAGATAAACTGAACTGGCTGCGTTCCACTGGTGCAACTCCAGGGAAAAGCTGACAAGCTGGTCTCAACTGCAGCCGGCTCAGAATCCTGCATTAGTTACGTGTTCTTCCTTCATTGCCACTCTCACTCCATCCGTCAAACCGATTATTCTTCCGGTTAACATCCCTGCCTTTAGTCTTCTTTTTTTTTTTAAAAAAAAAAAAAAAAAATTAGTCTTCTACCTTTTCCTCCTCCTCCTCCTCCTACTCCATCGGTGGACGAAACTTTTAAGTAATTTTTTTAATGGTCATTCCGCTGTAATGTGATCCATTAATCAGTAAAGTGCTAATTATGCCGACCCCTTTTTACGCCTTCTTGATCATTTCTGACGTCTCAAGCGCGTAGAAAGAGAAAAGTTAAGGGAATGATGATAAAAGTGCCAGTGAGCCTCGTGCCCTCCGACGCAAATTCTTTTGACGACGTGATTTGAGCAACTTAGTCACCCTGTGCTTATTTTCACAGCACAGTTAACGAAACTCTGAGGACGCAAGAATAACCTTTACCAATTGCTTATCGTGTGCTAATGAAACAGTCGCTGCTTTTCCTAAAAACGGAGCTTTTGTTAGCTGGAAAATGTCACAAAAACGAATACAGGTATCGCAACCACTAGCCGCCTAAGCAAGCATACCACAATGCGCCAAGACAGCCAAGGCACTGATCCCAGAGACTACGCTACAGCGCCATTTACATCGTCACATCAATCAAGGAGCGCTTCTTGATCACAACGTCGCGAGTTGGAATTTGTAATTCGGTTTTCTCGCTAATCAATGCCTTTCCCAGCCTCGGAAGCACCAACATAACCAGAATGTTGGTGTAAATTTTTATTTACAGCAAAAATTTGGAGGGGTTTGTGCTCGGTGTACGTTTAAAGCCCATATTCCGGGTAATAATGCAAAGGCTGGAAGCAAACTCGCGCTGCCACTGTCTTCATTCTTTACGGTTCAAAGCAGTCGAACTTTCAGATAAGCATAACTTTTAAAATCAGCTTTAATTGTAGCTTTCTCACGGAAAGAAGTGCGCGCAAACATTTGCAAGAGCAAAGAGAGCGAGAATGGCGGAAGGTCAGGAGCTTATAAGAACATGGGCGCTTGTGTTGTATAGTTAGTTCCCATGCTTTCATCGGTTTTCGCGATTTTGTTGTTCTAGAATGTTTCTTCATCAACTGACAGTGTTCCACACAATTCGCAATTCAGTTTTGTTTATCTATTTCTATTTCATGGCCACGGCAAATTTTTTGCCATTGCAGTGGAGATTCACAGTGTATCAGCAAAGCAATACAGCTCTGAGATGAAAGAAAATTAGTATACACAGTGAAAAATGAGTCAGTTTATAGATGCAATGACACAATGAACGAAAAAAGCGCAACTGGAATGCAGCGTAACGAACAAAAAGGACGCTCAGATGGCGCAGTGGACATCACAAGTGCGTAACGCAAGGTTTGACGAAAGCAGTACGGCACTCACGACGGATGCTGAAATTTGCACACTTTTTGCACGAAAAAACACCGAAACGAAAATAGTAAAAGGAAAATATGAAATAAAATAGGATTAGCGTCGCGCGTGAAACGCCCCGAGGACGCGACGAGCGTCTCGCCTGTCGTGCGCAACTGGAGGCCACGGATGCTGCTCGACTCCGCCGCGGTGCACGCAAGTGCAGAGGCGGAGAACGGAGTTGCTCGCCGCGGGTGTCTGGCAGGGAGACGTATTTCTCAAAAGTTCTCTTTCCGGCCTCGAAGGGCGTCGCGGGCCGCGCTGGGTGGGCTTTTGTCTCGGCGTGCCGTCCTCTTTCTGGTGGGATGCGCGAAATTCTTCGCGAGCTCTTCTTCGGGGCTCGGCTCTCCTGGCGCTCGCCCTCGCGCGACCTGTCGGCGTGTGTGTCTGCTCCAGTGAGTCACCATTAGAAGAAACACGCTCGGCACCGCTGATCACTTCCGCGCGGAACATATCTACGCGCCGCGGGAGAAAAACATTAATGACCCCGCAATGTCGGGTCCCCACTTCCGCTTACACCTCCTCCATTTGCATACACGCGTGCGCTACGAGTGCGACGTTGTGCGCATCATGATGTCGGGAGTGCTTCCCCCCCGGTTGACTTTGTGTAAACTTCGTTCGCAGCCTGAGGTGACGGAGGGCGTGAATTAAGCGCTCTATGCTTGCTCTGCGGGATGCAGGGCTGTGGAGATGGTCTCTCCGGCGCGTCAAGTTTCAAGTGTTATTGCGTAATTGAGTAAACTGAGGTCGTTTATTTTTACGTTTTTGGATCTGCATACTCGACACACAAAGCCCGATGATTCTCCCGCTATTAAGTTTTTATTATTACTTTTTTGCGTTAGGTGGTTGGCTTGGGTCTCACCTGGAATGCAAACCAGTTCAACCTGGACCTTTGGTTTAGAGCGAGGCGACTGCGGAAACGAGTATTAGCATTGCAGATCATTCGCAGGGACAGTAAATGGAAATTCTCTCGCGCAAACGACTTCGCCTCGCGCGTGCGTTCCGAATGGTTTACGATTCCTCGGTTTCCATCATAAAAGCCTTATTTTTCATCTGGGCAATTTATGCTGAGCGGCTGCTATCCCGCGTAGGCACTTAAAATGACATTTCGATAAAACGCATCTCCTTTATGAGGGTAAAGATCGGTCGGGCAGTCTAGCATGCATTGCATCAATCATTGGGTCATTAAGGGAATCAATGAATGGAGCAATCAGTAATACCCTGATAAATAATTTATTAAGCTAAACAATAGATCTATCAGTGAATTTATCAACGAATTATTTTGGTTAGAACACTGAATCAATAGGCTGACAAAAACTCGAGTCACTGCAGGGGCCCAGTGACGATTGTTTGTCGATGGATGGGGCCGAGCCTTAGAAAGTAAATTCCGTTATAAATTCGGCTGTGATGTGCTAGAGGGTTTTGAGCACACCACATAAAGCGTTACGTTTGCTATAAAGTGCTTCCGAAGCAAATGAAAGACAGAAACGCATGGTCATTTGCGACGATAGAGGTAGAACGTGATATCTAAGCAGGACTACTCAATTTTATTTTCGGAAGGCCCAATTTCGAATCCAAGGCCAAAGACGTTATGCATTACTTCTTCGTGACGTTGAGGTGCTATGTAAAGAAAAAAAATTATAATTTTGTCTACAAAGGCTTCCATCTGAGGTGCAGTTGTGCACAGATAGTAGGAACAGTGCTGCGGACTTCAAACATTTAGAATGCCTTTGGTCTGTGAAAATCGAAGTTCACTGATGCAATAAGGTCAGCAATTACTTTAACCTGTAAAATAGAATTTTATCGCGCCTTGTTACCAGCTAGCTTCAATGCTGACCAGTTTTTTGACGAAGCAAATACGTTGTTTGGTTAGGTGAATGTGTTAATTTCGATTGAGAATGCAATATGCGACAGAATGGCTCATGGCTGAAGCCAGGCTTTCGCGCTTTCAACGAGCTACGAGTCCGTTGGCGGCATTTCAAGCGGCATCGCAGCACCATACGGTTCAGGAACAAGGGGATATTGAATTATAGGCAATCCATTCGATTGATGTGGCACAGTATGTGTTAGTATTAGTCCTAGCCCTAGACGGAGCAGCCACTGACGCTGTCATTGGTTGGTTAGTTGGTTGGTTGGCCTCAAATAAAATGGCACGTGCCCACTACGGGGGAGTGGCCAAGACACAGGCGGTGAACTGCTGGAAAGAGGTGCGTTTATAGAGGAGGAAAAGGAGTAGTAATAGGGTATAGGATGTCATGTTCAGACCGTGCGTGCGACACAATCACTTCGCCTTCCTCGCATGCAATATCCGTGCGGTAAAAGAACTCGATAGTGTAGAGATCGAGACAGCCTGTCCGCACCAGCGTCTCCTCACCGACCCCAACGGGCCGTCGGCCGCGTAACTCACCGGGAATGCTCGAAACAAAGTTTATCGACGACTTACCTGGATGTAAGTTGCATTCCCGGTTGGTGTACCTACGTTGTGCGCATAGATACCTGGGAGTCCTGGGATCCCTGGTAGTAGTGCAGCGGTCAAGGGATGCGCCGCTGCCCTGCGATGGCAGGCGCTGCCACCGGTGGGGTATTGTGCGATCCAGGTTGCTGTTCCCAGCAACCTCTAGAGATCAATCATTAATATAACTGCCGCCTGCCAGGATGGCCAGTTTGCTCACAATACGATCGGCAGGTTGTGACGACGCCGCAAGGTCACGTGACCTAGCTCGCTCGTCTACCTCCTCGGTTGGGGTATTTTCAGGGGACTTTTCGCTCGCGGTCAGTGACGCCGACGATGACGTCGGATTTTTGTGACACTAGCTCCTTAACCCAAATGCTTTGAAATTCGTCAAGTCACCTAAGACTTAAATATCTGTTGCGCCGCTTGTTAACCGCGTTTCGGTTGGGATCAATATGTTGGTGCCTGAAGACGAGAGGAGATCAGACAAGGCTTCGCGCTTTGGAAGGAAACTGCGTACTCTGCTGTATATTATCGAAAAGAAAATAGTAACTCGAGGGCTATTCCGCGGCTTCTTGCCCGCGTTCCGACGGGGAAATGATTCGTGCGTGATTTCTTTTCCTGTCTGTATATCTCCGTCAAAGCTATACCGTTTGAGTTTAATATGCAGAGTTTTATATTGAAGGAAAAACTACAAACTTGGTCCTGGCGAAAGCCACACGGTGTTTTCGTGCACCGCCTGTGTCGTTCGTCTCTACTTCGTCCTGTGTTTGCGCTCTTCCCTTTTTGTCATAATTTCATGCATTTCGAACGGGTCGATAAAAATCTTCGCCAATACTGAAATTTGCGTATTTAACCTGAGGGCCTTTCTAAAGAATAATCTCTTTCATTTTGAAAGAAGACAATTTCATTGTTATCGGTCTTTGGCGGTCTGTGCCGTGGCGGCCAAGGTTGTGTGCGCGCTCTGCCTAGGTTCTTTTATCTGATTCAAGCTTCCAGGGCATTGCTGGATGTTTAATTTTTATTGATAGTAAGATTTTCGTTCATTTTAGTCTGAAAGTTCGTAGAATATCTGGTTATTTCTTTTCGAGCGGCTCCCAAGGTGTTATCCGGACATGTATCTGGCAGTGTTCGTTTAGTAGGGCATTGCAAGGCGTCATTCTCAGGCCCGATCCCGAGGCTCAAAGCCTGAGCCCAGCTCTAGCTTAAGGCTTCAGGCCCGGGAATGAGCCAGGCCCGCTGCATTTTTACTGCGTTGAGACCGGGCTCACCGGCCATGCTGAGATGACTCTTCGGCTTGGTCCGGCCAGACCCAGATCAGTTCCCGCAGCCAGTCAAGAGGTGATGTGTTCAGTGTATTCAGAAGTAGCCGCAAAGCATCAAATCGCAATAACGCTTGAAAAAATTAGTTTGATGAGCAAAAAAACAAGAGAAGATAAGGCTATATCGCCCGCTCAGTTTCTCGAACAGCGACCTCGTCTCTGCGTAGCCTCGAAGTTCCGAGAGCCAAATGAAAAGCGTTGCACACATACCTAATCAACTACTTCGCGTTACTTCAATATTATTAATGGAACGTAATAGCAATGACAATTTTTTGTTTACTTTAATGAGTATGATTTTGCGGGTTGAATTCCTAGCCGCAATAACCGACCGCGTTTCAATGGAGGCGGAAAACAGAACCGTCTATTTATTGCGTAGCATGTGTTAAAAGACCCGAAGTGGCCTAAACCAATATGCTGTCCCCAAATGGCCTTTCTCGTAGCGCACATATACGTTTTTGGGTGGTGAAAACACACAAAGACGATCTTGGAAAAAACGGCTGCCCGTCGAGCAATCGAAGTAAAAGATGCCTGTGCAGTGCTCTGCTTGAAAAGATTCGAATTCTCTTTGCAGTGTCAATCTCTACAATTTGTTTGCTGAGCGGAGATGTCGTTTTATGTGTCGCTACTAACATGAGGTCTTGGACTTCGGAAAAAATTTTGGCTGACCAGTGGTTCGGTCAAAACGGCATCAGCGCTATAGGTGGCCCCGGATTCGTTCCAACATCGCCCATTAGCAGCAGCAAAGCAAAAATGACCATTGATACATTCATCAGCAAGAACAAAGCTGCACTGTGGGCTCGGCAGCTATACCAGACAATAATTACCAGTTTTAGAAAAGGTTATATGTACCCCCAACCTGCATGACAATGGTAAGCCGATTAGTGGCACAGCCGGAGAGCCCACATTGTGCCGAAGGTGGGTGTCGCTGTTATACAGTATAGCTGACGTATACGGCCCTGTCGGTGGCGATAGAGCTATCGATGCAATAGTTATATTTACTGTCCTCGACCAGTGACAGCGCGTCTTCATCCTCTGTATCGATTTTGTATTTGACCATTCGGCCCTCATTCGATTGCGCCACGTGTTGTTCAGCTAGCCCTACCTGTTTCCCCGGAGCCGTCCGATCCAGTCGTGCACCGCCCGTTTCCCGAAGACTTAATCCGTGTGACACCTGACGATGCAACCTACGTTTCCTCCTTAACTCTACCTCTGGTCTCCGATGGTGCATACACAGTTCCCCAGGGTACTGCCGTTCTCCTCGCTGAAAATCTTGCTATTCGCATACCGGCGTAAGCACTTCCGAAAACCGCGCGTACCTTCCTGGTTTCAACTTCGCCGCTTTGCCCAGCCGTTGCCTTAAAGGAATGTCGCTGGCGACTCTTCGGCCCACAAATGAATGCCACACCAAGTCCCTCAAAGCGCATACACCGTCTTCATCTAGCTGCACATCTTCTCTCGCTCTACACGAAGACGAATACTCGAAAAGGATACATCCGCACCTGTCGCCAGCACAAGTTCAATGAACTCGGCGTATGTTAAAATCTTTTCGAGACATATTTGATTTGAACGAGCTGCCTTTTGTTCGAAGTCCCACTAATAAGCTTCGCATAGATGCCGGCGACGCTGCCCTTGTTCATAGACGGCAGTTCAGAGTTTCGCTTGCGAACAGCCGCTCATTCAGTAGTACGTTGGCAATATGCTAACCAAGGACCTTGTTGAGCTGTCCTCTAGTCCATGAGCCTTGCCAGAGGTGTTGAAAAGAATAACAGTTCCTGTTGCTTTTGCGTCGATTACCAACACCTTACAGGCGTTGTTAGAGAATAACAGCTCCTGGTATTTTTGCGTCCATTACCGTCACCTTAACCTGATAACATATTAAAAAAGCGTTAATCCATTTTCTCGTACAGACGATGCCATGGGCTGTCCTCACGGAGCCCAGTATTCTCCATTTCTCTGTCTACGCTCCGGTTATTGGCAGACCGCTATGGATGACAAGGAACCCCCCCCCCCCCCCCCCAAAAAAAAAAAAAAAAAAAAACCCGCCATCTTTACCTCTGACAGCCTCTATCAGTTTAAAGAGATGCTGCTGAGCTTACGTAAAGCGCCAGCAACTTTAGAGTGGATGATGGACTCCCTCCTTTGGAGATTCAAGTGGACAACTTGTCTTTGTGATTTAGACGATGTCGTGGTCTCCTCGCCGACGTTTCCTGCGCATCTCAACGCACTTTCAGCTGTCCTCGTTGTCTTTCACAAAATAGGACTCCAGCCCAATACTGAAAAGCGTCAGTTTGGCCACTGCCAGCTATCGATCGTTGGCCATCTCGTCGATGCCTCAGATGTATACACCGTCAAGGTCATTCCTATTCCCCAGTCTCTGAACGATGTCCGCAGCTTTGTTGGCTTACTTTCGGCACATACCTTCATTCCCCCTTTGCAGACTTATGTTCCCGTTACATTACTATTATTACCGAACATAAATAAGACGAACCCCTCAATCGCTTGTAATCAAGTAGAGCAATAACGGTGTTTATCGTGTTCGATATAAGTTGGTGATTTCAACTAAGATCGGTGGAGTGTGCAGCAGATGGGTCCCCTTATCTTCCGCTTGGTTACTGCTTCAGTAACCAATAAGGAAGGTTATTCAAGGATGTCGGCAGGCAGCAGCAACACGCACTTGTTTTGACGGCCTGCCTATATCCATTCCAATATGGGCTTTCCCTAAGTCAAAGAACGCCCCTACCGCAGCGCTCCAACACGGAAATATATGCACAGCCACTTCGTTTGCCACCTATGCTGCAACGCCATTACCGGCTGTACGTTGGGGAATTTTCCTGCCGTCTCTTGAGGGGCCAGAATCTAGGTTCTCTTCGTTCGTCTTCGCTCTTAACATCGATTTTTGACTGATCTCATCTTTATTGCAGTACGTCAATTTAAATTCTTTATTTACTTTTGCATTATATGCTTTATATGTCTAACATTTACCCTTCCCCGTGTTCGCTCATCTTCATCCGTTCGTTCTTTTGCGGATCGACATCTCGGCTGTCGAACACCTCGGTGTCTTCATTGACAACGCTTGGCGTGTTTGCGGGGCAGCACATCACAGCGCAGCACGCATCAGTTCCCCTGTAACCTGGTCCGCCATTATACCTGACTTCACTAGTCGACTGTTCGTTCTGAACACGAGAGGAGTTAAGACGCAGTAATCTGTCCTCTAGCACACTCCATTCCTGGGGCAGGGTATGCTGTCGAAGCGCTGGGGTATAGGTTTCCACCGCTAAAAATACGGAATACTTGCGGTTGGCAATGGAAACAAATTCCCTCTCAAAAGCATGTGAAGTTCAAGGGGGTTTACTGCGCACAAAAAGACAAGGACAAGAAGATAACACAACAAGCGCATCTTCTTGTCCTTGTCTTTTTGTGCGCAGTAAACCCCCTTGTATTCACCATGATTGACCGACTAGCCCAACAACGTACGCTCTTAAACTATGTGAAGTTCTACCATTTACGAAGATTTTTAACCGAGATTTCAGCCTCTTCTATTTGCTAACCTCAAGAACTCCGGTGCCGCATGTAAGAGCCTCCTCCCGTTACTAGCTGTGACTATGCTTTGCAGTGGGGATACCTTTGTTGCGAAGAGCAGGCATTCCGTATATTTAGTGGTCGAAATCTGCTCCGGAACTTGGGCAGGATACCTTGCCTCTTAAATATGAGTGCGCTAGAGGACAGATTACTCCTGTTTTTTTTAACCCTCGTATAGGTGTATTCGTGTTTAGAGTGTTCTTACAGGCGCCGTCGGGAACCGGCCGAACACGAAAGAATCTTAAATAGGCATTCATGCGAAGAATTTTTTGAGGATACGCCTCTAATATATTTAAGATACACTGTAAGCGAAGCAATTGTAAAGGCCTTCTAAGACATTAATGAATGCAGATTTCGCTACGCCGTATCTGACTGAGACCACGCAGCATTGTCGAAGCCCCGGCGTGAGGTAAACTTGGGCGTCGTACACAGACCTGCCCACTCGTCAGAGTAACTCTCGATCTGGCGGTGCTTCGACGATACTCTATTCCGCAAACAGGAGAGGCAGGCGCAAAAATATAGAGACCGTCTCATTCATACATGCGAGCAGCTTTCACGGACTTGACTCATTATCAGCTGACGATTGGTTAAGAATTCGCCGTGTCTTGCAGCTTTCATTTTATTTATTTCGCAACTAAACGCCCGCAGGCCATACGTAAGCATGCAAGGCACTCTAGGCTTCAGACATTGCAAGGAAGAGGAAAGTAAGTCTAGCAGATTGATGTAGTGGAAGTAATGTGAACGTGAAAATGGGGGGAAAAAGAGATCCCTTTTTTTTTCGGTGCTTAATTTTGGTTTTTCTGTTTCAGTGCCAAGTATCATGCGCGGATAAAATCCAGATATACAGAAGTCGAAAGTGATCACGAAATGGGTGGGTGTATCAATAATGCGTTATATAAAAAAGGCAATAGATAATTTTGTCTGTAACCTAGAAGCAAGAATAGATTGCACTCACGCTAGTGACACCGGCCTGCTGGCAGAGGAGCGCTCGCTACGCGTTGCTAGGCCTAACCACCTTCGCATCGAAACTGCAGCAGTCGGTTCCTTGGAGACACTGCCTATTGCAAGATGGCTAATCCTGGTAACATTACACTACAAATGTAATAATGGCGCATTGAAATTAATGCACAGCTGGCTTCTGCAACGCCTTCGGCAGCGAAACAAACGGGGCACACCAGCCGAGGGCCGCCGCTGGGCTATAGTTAGTTTCGTTTCACCGCGTGAGAGCAATGTGGCGCCGAAAATCAGTGCAAAAGATCGAAGGGCACCCTCAAGCAAACCCCACATTCACCTCGTCACAAGGTTTTATAGCGCTAATGCTGCCAGCAGGTGCTCAAGGCTGCGGAGTTGACCCGTGTCCAGTGCGAAGAGTGAAGAGCGCGGTTAACGGATATACCAATCGCATAGGCGCAGCGCGTAGTTCGATATATCGGAGGACCGGCAAAATTGGAGTTTGATATGCTACGCGAATTTCCTATACTTTTAAGCAGGATTTTCACAGGGATAATTTGTTTGTTCGATACAGCCAATGATCCGAAATATCGGGGTTCGGTATATCCGCGCTCGACTTAATGCATTAGAAGTCTTCGTTAATAAATTCTTTGTACGGCCCTCTAACTCAGAGGTTTTCAGTTATTGTATTCGAAAAACACGTCGCTCGTTTCCCCCTTTACACACTTCAATGAACTGCTGCATAATAATAATAATAAGAAGAAGAATAAGAAGAAGAAGTAGGAGGAGAACGAGAAGGAAAAGGAGAAGGGGAAGAAGAAGAAGAAGAGGAAGAGGAAGAAAAAGAAGAATCGTCGTCATCCTATGTCAACTGCTGGACAAAGGCCACTCCCATATCCCATCTCTCTAATTAACCCAGTACTGTGCCAGGATTAATAATACCCTTTGATGAACTGTACCAACAACTCGACGTCCGCTTTGTTAATAGTTCTCACCATGACAATCACCTAGAAACTTTGAATATTACCGAGCAGACACTGCCTATTGCAAGATGGCTAATCCTGGTAACATTACACTACAAATGTAATAATGGCTCATTGAAATTAATGCGCAGCTGGCTTCTGCAACGCCTTCGGCAGCGAAACAAACGGGGCACACCAGCTTAGGGCCGCATCTAGGCTATAGTTAGTTTCGTTTCACCGCGTGAGAGCAATGTGGCGCCGAAAATCAGTGCAAAAGATCGAAGGGCACCCTCAAGCAGACCCCATATTCACCTCGTCACAAGGTTTCATAGCGCTAGTGCTGCCAGCAGGTGCTCAAGGCTGCGGAGTTGACCCGTGTCCAGTGCGAAGAGTGATTGAAGAGCGCGGTTAATTAAGGGATATACCAATCGCAGAGGCGCAGCGCGTAGTTCGATATATCGGAGGACCGGCAAAATTGGAGTTTGATATGCTACGCGAATTTCCTATACTTTTAAGCAGGATTTTCACATGGATAATTTGTTTGTTCGATACAGCCAATGATTCGAAATATCGGGGTTCGGTATAGCCGCGCTCGACTTAATGCATTAGAAGTCTTCGTTAATAAATTCAATGGCAACGAAAGTGCAAAGAATGCTCGCCAATGGGTGGCTGAAGCTGTTGGCAAAGCGGAGTAATTACACTCGCTATTATGTATTCTGGAGGGCGAGGAACCTAGAAGCGACTTTCGATTATGTTGAGGCTTTGTCTTGAATCTAACTGCTTGCAAACAAAAATTCGCCTTTTCTGTTTTATGTGTTGCTTTTGTTAACGCCTCGACGGCTATCACTTCTTCCCTACGTGGCAACAGCCTTGTTTAGCTGATCTTGTCTCTTTCCTGAAATTCAGCCGGGGCGAGCAGCATGTGCCAGGGTTTTATCGGCGCTGGTCCAGCGGTGAAAGGGCACATTCTCTTTCACCACAGTCCACAGTTCATTAATACTGCGCTCGCACGAAGGAGCCAGCAGCCTCGCGAGGCGGCTGGCCTGGACCTATATACACCGGACCACCGGCCATTTACATAAGGACGCCGGGGATGTTCGTGATAAATGATTCGACTTAGCGCCGGGATCAAAGGATACTGAGGCACGCCGGCTGAAATTAAAGCGAGGGGGCTGCACGTTCGTGTAGAGCGCCGCCGATACGATTACAGCGGCGCATCTCGTCAGGTCGGCGTACTCAACCCGAAGTCCTTGGGTGGCGAATCGTCGCGATGCATGTTGCTGTGCACTGCTGGCGTCTGCTTTCAGAACCGGGTTCAACGGAACAAGCATCTTCTGTGGTTCTTTGATGGCCCACCCTGAAAAAAAACTCGGAAGTATTGAATAGGAAAGGAAAACAACCACAACAATCTATAGTTCTTTTTTTTTTTCCTTTTTTTCATGCCGTTTCAGTTCCAACCTTGCCATACCAATGCAAATTCGAAACGACATTACGCTTTCCTTTCGTACATTTCTGAGACAAAGAGTACAGATTGCTTGCTTTGGTGCAGAAGTTGCTCTCAATCGGCAATTTCTGTAACTGACAGGGCTGAAATCGCATTCTCGGATCCGCCACGTACACTGTTAACCAATCTTATTTTTCATCTCTTTGTCGAATATTTTGAAAACTTGTCTTATAAAAGAGTTTAAAATGTTTTGGCTGATATTGCATGACCAGGAACTGGTAATACTTTGTTATTTTTAAATGCTTTCGTAATGCTGAACGCAACAAACGCAATAAATGGTAGCGCCAAACATATTTGAGCAGCTCTCCTCCCTATATACTGTCAAGAGCAAAAAAAAAAAAAAAGTCTGAATAAAGACTCAGCGCTGCCGACAGCTCTATCCGGTTTTTGTTCTCTGAAAAATTCACTTGTTTGGATACTTCTAGCTGTGTTCACGTTTGTTCGGGAGCGAAGGAGGTACGTATTTATTTGTGAGATTCAGAATTCACCACAGAACATGTTTTTTTGTCTCCTACGCTTTCTCCTATACCGTTTTAGACAAATGAACAGTATGCACTGTGACAACTGTGCCTCGATAGAAACTGTGGAACATATCCTGCTTGAGTGCCCTGCGTATGCTAACGAGCGTGCGTACTATGAACATTGCGTGCCGAAGCTCTGCCCAGTGCCCCTAGCAATGGAAAAAGTTTTAGGTCCCTTAGCCTGCCTTAGGCAACAGAGACTTGCAATGAACTTTCTATTCGCATTTTTAAAAGACATTGGACATATCGATAAGCTTTAATTTCACTTGCACGTTACCTTCATGCATTCTTCATGCAGTGAACTTTGTCAGCCCATTTGACGGACTATGCACTCCATCATTCCATAGGTTACATCAATACCCGCCATTGCATCCTTAGTACCCATTTCATGGCCGCATTTTATCTTCGTTTTTTTTTTACCTCCTCCCCACTGCTCTCCTTCTGTCTTTATCTCCCAAATTCCCCTCCCTACGCAGAGCAGCATGCCAGCGATTTTTAAACGCCGGCTAAATTCTCTGCTCTTCATTAAAGAGTCTCTCTCTCTCTCTCTCTCTCTCTCTCTCTCTCTCTCTCTCTCTCTGGAGCACATAACCGCATAGGTTCATGGTCACAGTAGAGGGCGTTAAATGTAATGTGTTGATATGTTGATTATCGGATTTTTTTCGGCCACTTATTTCAAACTTGTGACGTTATTGATGCCGTCGAGCTCTTTAGGGTCTCCGTGGTCTCCGACTCAAGTGAATGGAAGTGTGGTCTGGAGTCAGAAATCCGCATCAAATATACTTGACGGTATCCCAGTTTTCTGTTTAAAACAGCCTGTTGTAGTAATGTCTGTATGTCGTTTTTTATTCGTTTTTGTCTTCGTTTTCAGTTAAAGTGAGATCTCTCTCATTAGAATACGATATTCTATCGTTATAGGCAAAATACAATTTGTCCTCGGTAAAGGAACTGCATTACAACGTCCGGAACTCGCCTTTCGTCAGACAGGGTTTGTTGAAAGAGCCTTACACACGCTTTAAATGCACGTTAGCATTCCAGTATCCACGCAACTGAATTAGCATATACAATGGGTTACCACAATGCCTTAATTCTTTTCAAGATTATAATACCAGATAATTGAGTAAAGCCCACATGTATTTTTTTTTTTTAATGTGAACTGTCATTATGCAACATTTAGGCCGGCAGTGTTCGAAAAGAAAACTACGGGAAGGGCTGTACACGCCGTTAAAGTAGAATAGGCAGTGATGTATCGAGGCTAACGGCAGAGGTCACAAGACCACGAGGATGCGAGAGCGCGAGGGATTTCCGCGTCACGAACTCCGTTTGCTGCCGCGTGACCCGTGAAAATCAATGAATTCCTGCTTACGAAATACATCAATAGCGTCTTTCAACACCCCTGGAAAGCGGCGCTGTGATTCATGCATTCCTAATGCGATCATCACATGCCCGAGACGCGGATTGAAATAATTTCGAGCGTCCTCGACAATCACTCCACTGTGAAACACGAGGAAAGGCGAAGGCATCCGCTCAGGACCTTGTATTAGCGCACACGAGTCAAACCGCAAAGTGCCCGCTGATGCTGCTGCTGGTGCCTCTGCTGAAACGATGCTCGCGACCTTGTTTGGCAACGGGTCAATGCCAGACGCCGTGTTCTTTACACTGGGCAATTCAGTACAAATATTTATTGTGCCACGAGGCGCAGCTAATCCAAACGTTGCGTGCCCTCCATGACGTTAAGAGAGCTACTCGGCGAAAAGAATGGGGCAAATGACTTCTTGCCTAAGCGATGTGCACAGCGGTGGACGTGCACATCGCCGATGCAAGCAGGTTATCCTCGACAGCATCTTTGGACCAAGCGAGTGCGCGTGGTGGTTCTGACTGTCTTTGTGTATGCAGACTAGCCCGATGTTGATATGGTCGCTCTGATCACTTGCAAACAAATAGAAAAGCGATGCCATAGGTAAGCTGAAGCCACTAGTATATTACCTGTCTACCAGTAAGACCAGACAGGTAACTCTCGGTAATACAGGACGTACTACCTCTGCTCGCTGTGGACGATGGTGGCGCCGGTGAACACTCTCAAGATAAAGTTACTCGGAGCATAAAAGAGTATAAAAGAAAGCAAAAGATTGAGCAACCGCCGCCGCAGCTTAGTTGGTAGAGCACCAGACGCAAAATTCGGAGGTCGTGAATTCGAATCCTACCAGCGGCATGTATATTTACACTGGTAATCTCGCACTGATCAACACCACAAATTAAAAACAATTACCTTCCCTTGTGTTCCTTGGTTTCCGTTACTGTGAGCTTCCTTCATATGTCTCCTACGCACAGTAGAACAAGCTGGAGCCCACAACCTATGCGGTTGTGGGCTCCAGGTCACAGTGGAGGGCGTGAAATGTAATGTGTGGATATGTTGATTACCGGACCTTCAGGACTCCTGAGCTTCTCACACCGACGTCGCTGTATGCACCCAGCTACATTTACGATGAAGCTGTGCCACCGGAGCGCACGATCCGTCACCAACGGCTCCTAAAATGCACTCCTGCTGGACCCTACACCGACTCGACCACACTAGCGCCCAACATGCTCGACGCCTGGCTTCAGAGCTCGTACTGTCCCACAACGTGGCGCAGTCTTATTTCTACTTCCCTACTTCGGACTACGAGCGCGTGGTTCATGCTGTGTTCTTCATCCTACACTGATCTCGAAGAAGTTACCTCTTGCAGTCGCCATTTACTTGGGGTCGTTGTTCGAAGTCTTACTTCTGCCGTTTAGACTTGTGCAAGTCTGGATATATACGCAGGACCTAAAGTCGCAGAGTGGCAGTAAAATCAGCACATAGCGTCAGATTTGACGTCTATCAGCTACTCTGGACTTTTACTGGTCTGGTGCAGCATCGAATACGCCGCTTTAAACTTATGTTGCCAAGAGACACAGCGGTCCGCAGAGCTCTGCGTGTCCAAGACGTCAAAAGCAAGTTTAACGAGGGCTTCATTTGGCCTCACGAACATTGTTCTGGTGTTCTTTATTCTGTAATCTGTAAGCAACATCTGTTATCTGTTGCTTTAATCTGTCAGCAACATTGTACATTAGGTATTCGCGGTTACCTTTCCGATAGATCACAATATGTTGTAATTAATGGCGTTACATCCCACTCTGCAGATGTTACTTCCGGTGTACCTGAGGGGTCAGTTTTGGTTCCTTTGTTGTTTTTAATTTACATTAATGATATTGTCGTGAACATTTCCTGTAAAACCTGCTTGTACGCAGACGACTGCGTCGTGTACAGCCCAGTAGTCACCGAACATGATGTTCGCACTCTGCAGCAAAATCTAGACAGCATCCATCGATGGTGCATCAAGTGGAAAATGACGCTGAATTCAAATAAATGTAAATATGTTGTTTTTACACGAAAACGTAACCCAAGAAACTCTGTGTACATACTGTTTAAATTCTACTCCTTTAGAAAAAGTTTCTGAATTTAAGTACCTCGGCGTACATTTCAGAGAGGGCCTTACATGGAGAACCCACACTAAATATGTGGTATATAGGCAAGGCATCCAGAATGTTGAATTTGTTCTGGCGTAATTTCCATAAAGCCCCAACAAATATAAATTAATGGTTGTACCTCACACACATCAGACCTGTTCTTGAGTATGCTAGCATGGTGTGAGATCCATGTATGATTACATTATCGGATGGTCTAGAACGCGTACAGAACCGTGCATGCGGCCCGTTTTGCCGCCAATGATAGCGACTTTCGACACAGCGTTACAGCAATAAATGAATCTCTTGGTTGGGAACTTTTCAGTAATAGGCGCATGCGCAGTAAACTAGAAATGTTATATCGCATCTGTTTCAGCAAAACAGAGATTGACAGAATTCTGTATGTTCAGCAGTCACATTTTGTCTTGTCAGCCTCATATTCCGTGTTTGTTTTATGTTTGCGCAGTTAGTTCTTCATCAGAGCAGTAGACCGAGTAGCCTAGAAACAAGCACTCTTAAGCTAAGTCACACCGGCGCACATTAAGGAGATGGTAGATGCTTGAGCTCGTCATATTAAACGCACGATGGCATCCCAGGCCCTTTTGTCCATGCGAACACAACTATGCAGAATGCACGTCGCCTATTGTCCGCGGAAAACAGACTGAGAAGGCAAACCAATTAAAGTCTTTCGCAAATGATGCTTGACGATACTGCCTCTCTTCTCAGTGAAAAGAGATAAAGAGCAATTAGTCAGATAGCGCATTCCTCAAGCATTGCAGAACAACGGTTCAGATGGGCCACTGAAGTCATCGTGTCATCTCCAAGGCAGCGGTCGAAACAGATCGAGAAAGGCCTTGAAAGCGAACGCGTCCGCCCCATACTGAATGGGCCGCGGCCACTGCATGTATCATGTTCTTTCCCCGCGGCCGTGTTTGTGAGCCATCCATTTGTAATTGCACGATTGCTGGACAACCTCTTCGGCTGCTTCTACTCTTCGCCTCTCGTGCGAGCTCGGCAGTAATAAAGAAACATACGCACACAAATTACCGAACAAAGCTTAATGATCGACGCATCGGTTGACGTCATTTCTAGCAGCACCGAGCACACTTAACGAGACAGATGAAAACTTTTCCTGCGCAGATGCCTGTCAAAGGACACTAAACAAAAACTCAAACACATCGTCTTTCTCTCTCTGTCTCTTTCTGATTTTCTCTTTAAGCAGCTTTAAGCAGGAGGTAGACCAGCATAGATAATGTCTGCATAGAACTCTGCATGAACCGCATATTGCGCAGTAGCAAGTTGCTGTTTATAGCGACCACGCGAAAACGTACACACCCCTTGGCTTGCAAAGTCATCCGTCTTTCTTCTCCGCTTCCGACGGCCAAATGCAAGCGAGCGTTGGTGGCGAAACCATGCAATAGCGCACCATCGAGAGAGGAAAAATGTCTAGGGGCGTCGTTTGGCACGACATCGACAGCTGTTGTCTAACCAGTGAGTTGTGCTCCCTGGAAATTACCGTCACGTGGGTAGTATAAGTGATTACTGGAAGTGTAGGGTAGCAATTAAAGGAACCGTGACCTTGACTTCACAGCGCCATGACTTGCACAGCATCTCTTTTCTTCTTTGGCAACAATATATTCTGCAATTTTATTTCCTCGTACATGTTAACATGAAGACATGTTCAAGCAGCAACACACCGTGCTTTTTAACTTCGTGAACCGCAAAGCAAATAAGCTTAATACAGAAACAACAAACAAACTAATTGGTCTGAGTAGCGTCAAATCTATAAATACGGATCTAAAGAGATCGTGCGAAATAGCTCAGGAAAGAGTAAGAATCAGAAGTAAACCCACAGTGTACCATTGGCTGCAGCGCATATTATACTAGCGCATATTATACGATATTATACTGAGCGATGCACTGCATATCTGCGGGTCCGGAGCTTAAAAATAAACCTCAGCCAGCAGACTCTAGTTGCACCTGTGGGGGCCTTCCTACTTTCTTTCTTTCTTTCTTTCTTTCTTTCTTTCTTTCTTTCTTTCTTTCTTTCTTTCTTTCTTTCTTTCTTTCTTTCTTTCTTTCTTTCTTTCTTTCTTTCTTTCTTTCTTTCTTTCTTTCTTTCTTTCTTTCTTTCTTTCTTTCTTTCTTTCTTTCGTCCTTTCTTTCTTGCTCTCTTTCGTTCGTTCTTTCTTTCTCTCTTTCGTTCATTCTTTCTTCCTTTCTTTCTCTCATTCTTCCTCTCTTTATTCCTCTCTTTCTTTCTTTGTTTCTTTCTTTGTTCCTTTCTTTGTTTCTTTCTTTGTTTCTTCATTTCTTCGAGCCTCTGCATCGATTTTCTATGCAAAAATACTATGCTAAGGACCAAGGAAATCGAATGCTAACAACTATTTCTGGGAACGAATGGTGCCTGAATTACGCTCTTTGCCGATTATTACAACCGGCCTGTTACGCAACTCATGACCACAAAAGCTCGAGCATTCGTTTTCATTTTAGTCTTGTTGTCCGATCGCGAGCCGCGTTCGCATGAGCTCACACCTGAAATACGCGCAGAGAAGTGGACGCATCCGCGTAAGTCCGTGTTGACGCTTAATCAGTGACTCCATCGTTTTGGACCAGCTTTGAACAGCGGCCAAAACAAGCTCGCAACCTGCTGCCCCGGCTTCGAGGCGCCGTGCCCCCGTCCGGCAAGGAGCGCAGGAGCCACGTCACTCAAGGTTGTGTCCGCGTGATCTATGCCCGCGGCGTGCGCTTTTCAGCTCTGGCTCGGGCACAACGCAAGGTGAAACGAGTTGCGGAGCGGCTGTCTCAAACCGAGGCGAGCCCGGTCCAGGCAGATTCTCCTCTTTCCGCTCCCTCACTGTACTGACCGGGTGTAGGTGGAAAGGCAATGAGGTGGGCAATTAAAAGCGCGAAAGAAGATGCAAGCGCCATGGCGGCGGCTGCAGGGGGGGGGGGGGAGGCGAGTCCTTCTTCTCAAGCTCGACCCCGGGGTCATTGTCGCCCGCGAAGTGACCCTGATCGGATCTTGCGCACCTCCTTTGGCGGCTCTGATTCCCACAGCTGCGCGAG
This sequence comes from Amblyomma mixtum, assembly GCF_055824585.1. Taxonomy (NCBI): domain Eukaryota; kingdom Metazoa; phylum Arthropoda; class Arachnida; order Ixodida; family Ixodidae; genus Amblyomma; species Amblyomma mixtum. The sequence continues at coordinate 42,422,819 of NC_143013.1, forward strand.
CGACGGGCAGCCAGTGAGCGGGAGGGAGATACGACGCCGGTTCCACTGGAGCGGAGGTGCTTAGATTCCTACCGTTTCGTGCATGGGCGCCCGGGATGACCTCCGATACAAGAAAATCGGAGTGCAGCTTAGCAGAGCAAGCTGCTGCTGCTCTGGATTACTCCATGAGAACTTAGCCTAAGGTATCAGCGGTCTCAACGGCCACGTATCAGCACCAGAGACCTCTCAAGATGCGCACTCAACTTCGTGCGAATATACGACGCTAGTAGCGTGGTAGCCAGGCGTCTTGTAGCAGGCCTTAGACGACATTCAATCGCGACGTTACTTGCGTAGGGCGTCAAGCACTTTATCAAATACGAGCCAGGAAAAAGATCTCTCAGCAGCTTCTTCCAGGATATAACAAATGAAAAGTTTGAAGGGTTGCTGCCACTCCACTACGCGCTTCGACAACTGTCTTCTTATTGCTCATTTCTAAGCTTGATTCACCGCGCTGGAAGCTCCTTGCTTCAATTGATATCCTCCAACTTGCAAAGGTGTCTACAACGCTGGTATGTTGGGATGACGTGCTGCCCTTATGGTCTGTTTTCTGTAAGGTTCGAGCGCGCATCAAAACAATATTGGCCTACATCCTCCAGTTATTCATTAAGTCCTGGCACCTTTCCGCTAGTGAGCAAGACATGACGGCCGAGGCTCATATTGTTCCTTCGATTGACTAAAGCTATTGCGACAACGACCGCTCATCCTACCATCCACTGCAGAACAGAGATCAACAGTTGCAAAGACGATTTTTTTTTAGGGATGAATCGCTGCATCGATGAATAAGCGAGCAAGCCAGTGCACTAAATAACTGCCGCACCACCACTCCATGCTCTAAGAACGGTCCTTGCCGTGAGGCACGCGCATTGCTCGTCGCCGCGAGGCGCATTCAGCGCTCGGGGCCACCACCGCTGCGGCAGCGTCCCGCGCGAGTCGCCAGCGCAAGCGGCGGCGGCGGCATGTCCGCGTCTCGTCGCTCGCATACAAATGGGCCTCGCGATGTGCCGCACACAAGGGCCTGGAATGCGTGTCGTCTTTGCCCACACCGCGTTGCCGCGGCAGCGCGTGCTGGCTTCGCCGCCGCGTCCGGAGCATTCTTCTCGACGTCTCGAGTGAGGGACGAGGCTGCGGCGGCGAGCCAGTTGTAGCGGCGTAGTAACGCGCGAGATGCCTATCGCGGGGCCGGACGCAAAAGGCATTAGGTGCGCGCGAAAATAATGGGTTGCAAAGAATGGGCCGCACAAGCGTGAGCGATCGTTAAGGGGCGAGACGAGACGCCGGATGCCGCGAGAGCTTGAAGGCAGGCGCTGCGGCGGAGTCTGCTTTCAGGCAGCTTGAGGTGCTGGGGGCGAGGCTTTTGAGTCAAGCCCGGCGCGCAATTGACAGGCTGAAGAGAGCGAAAGGATTGGGCCTGGTCGACATATGTCTCAGTGTGTCTCTTTTACGAAATATCGGTTCGTGATTTCGGAGATTAAGCATAGTGGAGGCGTACAGTAGTTACACGTGCAAGCATACAGTGACCACGTCGGGCCGGGCGTACGATCATATAAGCACCTGTTTCCCCGCATGTTCAGCAGGAGACTATATGGACATTTTGTACGCCTATGCTAACACGCATTAGATGTGTTGAAGCTTTCTCTTGGCTCGCACTTCAATTATTATTCCACCGCATAGTGTGATCAGTTGATGAGCATGCTCGGCAGTCGTGTATATATAATGGTCGAGTTTTGTCAATAACACTTCATTCGTGAGTTTCAGCACTCGTTTGGAATTCTTCGGTGTCCTGCGTCTTTGACGTGAAGAAAGTTTTTCCTATGCGATGCTAATTTTGCCTATCCTCCTGCTACTAACGCCCCGCCGCGGTGGCTCAGTGGTTACGGCGCTCAGCTGCTGACCCGAGAGAAGCGGGTTCGATCCCGGCCGCGGCGGCCAAATTGCGATGGAGGCGAAATGCTAGAGCCCCGTGTGCTGTGCGATGTCAGTGCACGTTAAAGAACCCCAGGTGGTCGAAATTTCCGAAGCCCTTCACTACGGTGTCCCTCATAGCATGAGTTGCTTTGGAACGTTAAACCCCGATAAACCAAATCCTGCTACTAACGGGAATTAACTACGACACAGCAACTGATGAAAAACGAAATCATATAAAGCCCGAAGATGTAGAAACAACTTCGTGAATTCAATTCTTTATCACACGTCACCTCTAATGATGGCATCTTCTCAGCGGTAAGCCTTCCGATACATCTTATTTCCATCCGCGTCTACAAGACAAAGCCTCTTTGGGAAAGTTATTGTGAGAAATTGAGAACTAAATTCTGTTGAAGTCAAAGCTTCCCATGTCCGTGTGCGAAAATAAACAACAGAAAACTGAAAAAGGAACAAGAAAATTTAAAGCAAAGGATCAAAGCGCTTCTTGCGCACATTGCGCTTTTTTACAAATAACGTTTGCACACGCATGCGCACGGATTAAAAGCCGCAACACATAACCAGCTTCCTTCCTTTTTAAAAAAGCCCTCTCCTGGAAGGATGCTTGCCTGCAGTAGAAACGTGCTTGCAAGGACACTCATTAAAAATGCGGACAAATGACAGCCATTACCCGACACGGCATGCGGAGCGATTATCCGGAAGGCCCTATTCAGGCAGCGTTCGCAAATACACTGGATGAAACCCACCCCCTCCGTCGCTCAGTAACAAATTCCCGCTATCACAGCAACGTTCAGGTATCGCGGGGTCGGCCGTTCATCATCATCCATCCGGCCTCACCAAAGTGGGGCTATACGATGCCCTCCCCCGGCGGCGCCAAATTAGTGGCGCTATGCACAGCGGAACAAGGCTCGCGAGAGCGATACCGGGCCGTCATCCTCTCCCCGGATACACGGCACTCCACCACGCTGGTCGTCCAAAGAAAGCGCGAGCGCGAGCGCATGCTTGAAGCCAGCCTTGGGCATCAAAAATAAACACCCGCGTGAGTCGCACCAGCGCACGCGCTTACTAGAGCTGAAAGCGCGTGTTACGGGGTCGGGGAAAAACCATCAGGGGCCTTCGTCAAGGTAAACCACTTGGCACCACTAACCGGGCGCGCGAGAGATGCGAGCTGTCCGGGAGTCTGGCCTTTCTCTGGTAGGGAAATCAATAGCTCGCCACTCCGAATCCGCGCCGACCGACAGCAGGAGGAAGGGGGGGGGGGGGGGGGGGGGGGGGATGAAAGAGCGAACGCATATCGCTCTCCGTTGCGCCGCTGGCATCCACTGATGCGTCGTGTACTTGCACTGTGTACCTGTTGAATACTACAGAGGTGTGTTACGCAACGTCGGCAGGCGGGTAGGAGAGGGTGGTGAGGAGGCCGACGGTGACCAAGCCTCGTAAGTTGCAGAAATTGGCTGTGACGGGGCGAAAGGTGAGAAGATTGCCGCGCGAAACGTGAAATTGCGGTATTATGGAGGGTGCAACCCGCAGTTCTCTGCACGGCACGTTAACGACATCTGCGCTTGCTGCACAGTGCAGCGTTTAGCGTCGTGCCGTAGCACGCCGCTTTGCGCCACACCTGGCCGCGTCGTTGCTGTCTGCGCCGCCTGTTGGTGGCTGGCGTGTTACTACCACTGGAATGGCGGGACGAGGTGTTGAATAATCAATACGCGCGGTCTAACGAGACGTGGAAGTGTGCAAGTGGCGACGCGTAGAAACAAAAGCAAATGCGTTTATACGCTCATACGTGCGCTAACGCGCAGTCGTTGATAGGTGCAAGTCGTCGGTGCACCGTCCTAACGCAGTACTGATGAGCTGCCAACGTCCCGTATGTTTACTTGTTTGCAGTAGCTCAGTCAGAATGCACAGTTAATGCACGTGCGTCTGAGGTGCCCATTAGTAGAGGTTGCTGATCATCAAGAGTCCTCCAGCGGTAGTCTCTACGCTGTTATTGTCTTTACTACCTCTCCGCCTGCTGCTGAGGCAGTTAAAGAAGCAAACAACCTGTATACTATTCCCATACTAGTTGAGTAAGTATCCAGTACCTCTTAAGAGATCTGTGCCTATGACGTGAGAGGAACCATACTGGTTCCTCTCACGTCAAAATGATTGACAGTGCCGCCCACGAAGCAGGTGGATGCCTGGCGACATTGAGACATCGTCTTTGTTAATGCCCTTGGCTCAGGCGTCCGCCGGTAATCGTCTGAACAGGTCGTGCAGTTTCCCACGGTAAACAGCTGAAACTGACGCAGAAGTCTTATTCCCTTTTTTTCTTCCACTGATGTAAAGAAGCAAAACTCTAAGACGTAGCAGCTGCCGCTCTACACATTTGCAGGGCTGCACGGACGGCTGGGGCAGCGTAGCGCAGTTCCTCACGGCCGCGATCGGCCTTCTAGCACGGTATTCTATTGTGTTCCCTCCTGTTTTGCCTTTGCTTCATGAACTGCAAAGAAGTCACAGGGCGACATTGTCTCCAGGTGTTTCTACCTTGTGCTGATATGGGCACTGCTGAGCTGCTAACAGAGTTAAAGCTGTGTGACTAACTAATAACAGCGTGCTAGCATATTTTACATATTTTATTTCATCTTTAACTGAACTAAGAACATGACAGAAGCCAACAGCCACAGAAACCAAGGGGCATAGGGGATTTTTTTTAATTAATTTATTTATTTTGTGCTGTTCATCAATTTAGAATATTACTGAATATATTATCACTTAAAGCTAATTGATTAGAAAAGCAGAAGAAAAAACAACCACTTGCCGCCGGTGGGATCCGAACCCACGACCTCCGAATTACGCGTCCGGTGCTCTACCTCTGAGCTACGGCGACGGCTGTCAAACCTTCTGCTTTCGGGGGTATTTATGTTTACAAGTAACCTAACCTTGAGAGTGTTCATCAGCGCCACCCACGTTCATAAGCGGCGGACGTAGAACGTCCTGAGTTACCGCAGGTGTGACGTAGAACGTCATCGAACGGAGAGGGTGGAAGCTGCGTGAGAACCCTCTTATGCTTCCTATGACGTCAAGGCTGCCAGAACCGAGGCCCTCGCTAAGCAATTAAGCAAACAAGGAAAGGGGAATGAGGGGCTCGTTATAAATATGACAGAAGCCAACAGCCACAGAAACCAAGGGGCATAGGGGATTTTTTTTAAAATTAATTTATTTATTTTGTGCTGTTCATCAATTTAGAATATTACTGAATATATTATCGCTTAAAGCTTTAAGCGACGTCACACCTGCGGTAACTCAGGACGTTCTACGTCCGCCGCTTATGAACGTGGGTGGCGCTGATGAGCACTCTCAAGGTTAGGTTACTTGTAAACATAAATACCCCCGAAAGCAGAAGGTTTGACAGCCGTCGCCGTAGCTCAGAGGTAGAGCACCGGACGCGTAATTCGGAGGTCGTGGGTTCGGATCCCACCGGCGGCATGTGGTTGTTTTTTCTTCTGCTTTTCTAATCAATTAGCTTTAAGCGATAATATATTCAGTAATATTCTAAATTGATGCACAGCACAAAATAAATAAATTAATTTTAAAAAAAATCCCCTATGCCCCTTGGTTTCTGTGGCTGTTGGCTTCTGTCATATTTATAACGAGCCCCTCATTCCCCTTTCCTTGTTTGCTTATGAACTAAGAACAGACTGCCTAAAACTGCGCGAATGTTTGCAGGCTACCAGCTGTTGCGTGCACATCGCAGCCATCCGATATTTTCTCACTACGACTTTAGAGTATACTTGACAATCTGCAGGTTGTCAATGGTTATCGCTTTGTGATAGCATGAGGTCGTGATTTGTATACCGACTACGGCGAAATCAGTTTAAAGAATTTAGAATGTGAAGTGTTTTATGTAATCGGATTTAACAGCTCACTTCAAAGAACACATGGAGGTTGATAATATTTAAAAACGTACTGTTGTAGCATGTCTTGTAGCTCACACTGTTTCTTTGGCACTTATATTTTAGCAACCGTTGTGGCCCTAAAGCTTGCGCTACAAAATAATCTTCATCTAATGGGAAATATCAGTGTATTTAGTTTTCAACGCTATGCATCGTTAATATCAGTTTATGCTGATACGTGTGGAGTGACCAAAATACGTAGGGCATAAACAAGTATTTTTGTAGCCCTTGCCTGCCTCAGCGCAGAATTCTTTTTTTTTTTTTTTTGCAGGGAACTACTTCTGCAAAAAGGCAGCTATCTGCTAGACAGCGCTAAGACAGCGCTAAGAAGAAATGTTAACCTCGGACCTCAGGAGTTGTTATTGGCTGCAGCTTCGAGCTATTTAGAAATGTTGTTCTGAAGTTCTAAAGAAAGCCAGAAATTATAAAAATGACGCATATTAGAGGCGTTACAGCTTCTGCTCTAATAGGCAGAAAGTAAGCATATTTGTCCCTTTTGTAGATCGTGCGTATTTAATTAAGTCTGCGAAATTTCATTTCAGCCGCATTTTGTTGTTCGCTTTTTGTCGTTCTGAGTTCAGAGTAAATAATAAAGCATGCTTTCCTTCAATCTTTCTTCTAAAAACTAGCTTCTAGAGAAAAAAACTGCTCCCGAGATCACGAGGTTAACGGCTGTTCTAAATGCTGAAGAAGCAGCTCTCTGTTCGGCGCAGTACTTTCGGGGCAGTACTGTCAAAAAATGTCATAAAGGCAGACAAGATGAAGTACTGTGCCTTTTTAGGCGTTTATTATTGTTCTCATTTCACACGTACCAACATTAGCTTTGGTTTATTAGGGTTTAACGTCCCAAATCGACTCACGTTATGAGGGACGCCGTAGTGAAGGGCTCCGGAAATTTCGACCACCTGGGGTCTTTAACGTGCGCTGACATCGCACAGTACACGGGCCTCCAGAATTTCGCCTTCATCGAATTTCAACCGCCATAACCACTGAGCCACCGCGGCGGGGCACGTACCAACATTAACTGTCGTTAACGTATGCAAGTGAAAACTAATTTCAGTTATTTTTCCTGTTAGTTAAAATTTGTTTACCTTCGGCTCAAGATGTCGGGCCACTACGCTCGCACAAAAGCGCGGGTCCCCGGTCTTAACGACCTGTTAATGAAGAAACAAGGCATTTCCATCACCCCTCGAGATGGATGTGCCACGTATTCAACTAGCATAATTGCCTTGTCCCAGTGCACGCTTGCACTGATTGTGCGCATCGCTCAATTAATAGCGCACTAGCCCCGGAGTGAATTACTTGATTTGACCGCCTACAATGGTTTGAGCATCTGCCTCGCATGTGGAAGGCGTGGGGTTCGATCCCCAGAGCCGCCGGGTGCCCGTCGGTGATATAATAGGTACCAACTTATCTCAGGCCTGGTACTCGGCGTATCTGCGGTTAAATGCTTGGGAAATGGGTCTTTGTCCCAGCTTGTGTAAAGAAGAATAACCTGTGCCATGGCAATCTTTGGTCAAAGCTTTCCTTGCAGCGAGAAAATTAATGATCACAGTAAAGATCAGGTTCTTCTACTCTCCTTGCACCAGAGGTGCCCCGCCAGAGACGGTTGGTTTAACTCGAAGACTGAAGCTTATTTTTTCGCACCAGCGGTGCCCCGTCAGCGACGGTCTTCGAGTTAAACCAACCGTCTCTGGCGAGGCACCTCTGGTGCAAGGAGAGTAGAAGAACCTGATCTTTACTGGCGCAGTCGACAGGATCCTGCGGCCATCGGAAGACGGCGCAGGAAGAAGACAAGGCAGGGAGAAAGGTGACGACAAGGCGACAGGTCAGCGTTCGTGAACGGACCTGCGGAGACACGGCGGCAAGGACGCAAGGACCACGGCAGTAGTCCAGCGACGCGGGACTGCGTCCGGTCCAGGAAGCAGCGCGTCGGGAACTCGACGATCACCGGCGGCGGACCAGCGGCGTGCGACAGCTCATCGCAGCGTCCGGGGAAAGTGGAGGTGGACTCCGACGCCAAGGAGCTGGCAATGCGGATCGACGCATCGAAACCGTGAGTTTCCTTGGTCGCATTGTTCACGTCCCTGTGTTCGAGCCGGCAGGACAGTTGAGGAGTACAGCTAGCGGTATGGAGGGTTATCCATGCCGGCCCTCACTCGATGTGAGGTACCAAGTGCAATTAGCGAAGGCGCGGTTAGCGTACTTTCAGGCCGAACTTGCGAAAGTGAATAGAGGAAAGGCGCCGCTGTGCGAGGAGAAAGCACAGGATGTTAAGTGCGTCTTGGATGAATTAGAAGCAAAGCGCCAGCAGCTAGCGCTGGAGCTCGCTGAGCTCAAGGCGTCTAGGAAAGCTAGTGAATCAGCCAGGGAGAACTTCTCCGATTCCCGAGTGGTGAGGCCACCTGTGCTGGAAGACAAAGAATTATGCTTGTCATGCACAGATCAGGGAAACAGCAGTCAGGACGCTGAAAGCAATCAGCCGGTTTGCGGGAACGCATCTTTGTTAGGAAATGCCGCAGAGAGCGAAAACGAGATTTCTGAAGGGATCACAGCTTTTCCGCCACTGCGGGCGGCTAACAAAGAAAAAGAGCAGCCCAATTCTGATGGTCTAGGTCCAATCGAGACCAAATTGTCCGAGACCAAGCAGGAGAGTGATATAATTCCTGCAGGCTCTATGAATGAGATTGTTGACACGGAGCTAGGGACCGGAGAAAATCTGGCGTTGCTGCAAACACAGACTGTGTCGGCCATAGGGCATGAAGTGCCCCGTAGCGTTCCTGCCCTTATAAAAATGGTCTATAGACTTTCTATAGACTTTTTATAGACTCTATAGACATCCTATAGACTTTTACTTTTGTCTATAGACAGTCTATAGAAAATCTATAGACTAAAGTCTATTGCTGTCTCAATTTCCTTTTGTCCATAGACTATCTATAGACTCTCTATAGACTAAAGTCTATAGCAGCCTCAATTTCCTTTAGTCTATAGACGGTCTATAGATTCTCTATAGACTTAAGTCTATAACTACCTCAATTTCCTTTTGTCTATAGACGGTCTATAGACTATCTATAGACTAAGGTCTATAGCTGTCTCAATTTCCTTTCGTCTATAGACGGTCTATAGACTCCCTATAGACTAATGTCTATAGCTGTCTCAATTTCCTTTCGTCTATAGACGGTCTATAGACTCCCTATAGACTTAGGTCTATACCTACCTCAATTTCCTTTCGTCTATAGACAGTCTATAGACTCGCTATAGCCTAAGGTCTATAGCTGCCTCAATTTCCTTTTGTCTATAGACTCTCTATAGACTAAAGTCTATAATTGCTTCAATTTCCTTTTGTCTATAGACGGTCTATAGACTCGATATAGACTAAGGTCTATAGCTGTCACAATCTCCTTTTGTCTATAGACGGTCTATAGACTCTCTATAGACCAAGGTCTGTAGTTGCCTCAATTTCTTTTTGTCTATAGACGTTCTATAGACTAAAGTCTATAGCTGGCTCAATTTTCTTTCGTCTATAGATGGTCTATAGACTGTCTATTGACTAAGGTCTATAGCCTCAATTTGCTTTCGTCTGTAGACGGTCTATAGACTCTCTATAGACTACGGTCTATAGCTGCTTCAATTTCCTTTCGTCTATAGTCGGTCTATAGACTCTCTATAGACTACAGTCTACCAATACCTCAATTTCCTTTCGTCTATGCACTGTACACTAGAGATAGTCTGCTGTCTATAGACCAGTCTATAACAATCCTAATTTTATCTAACAATGTTCGATACACTGACTTTCGACTAAGTATAGAACAATGCCAATTTATTTTTGCACTGCATGCTGCGGGGACCTGCATCTGGTGACCGCAACTATGTCGGGAGTCCTCCACCTCCTTCGCTATTACGGAAATTAAAAAAGTATTGCGTGAGAACATTACAACACCCACCTGTATATTTTCAGGAGCCTTGACAAGCTCCTTTTCGTTATATCGCGACGTATATTGTCAATACAGTTAAATATTTAATGCTAACAAGTAAGCCGCGGAAAGGCAGCCGTTCTAGAAGTAAAGGCGCCGCAAACTGTACTGCATCGAATGAATACGCTGTCCCTTAAAGGAATCGCTCGACACAGTTCCATTCCATCTTTCGATCGTTACTGTCCAACGCGCTGAAAGCAGACACATTTCATCAACGCTTCTACATTTCTCGTTAAAACGTCCTGAAAATAAAGGGGGAAAGACGGGTGTGAGAATTCAAGGAAGCGCCCATCGCTTAGAAACACCTCAGAATAGTCTCAAAGAGCCTGGTCCTCTGTGCGATTAACATCTCCCATTTATACCTTTGCAGTTTGTATTCACGTGAATAAGTTCACCGACGCAACAATCAGAAAGCCAGTATTTTTTCGTTCCTACCCTTGCACCTGTTGCTTCGGAGCCGATGACACGCTGATGTCGAGCATATCAGTTTTCTAAACACGAACACACGCAAAAAAGACGTTATGCTATGCAACATTATAATTATTATTTGAGAATTGTACCACATACTATTCGGTGGGAGATGCGGCGCGTATACAGTCAAGCAGTTAGATTTCGGTTCTCTTTTCACGAAAACAATAAGGTTTTTAGAGGGTATGCGAAGAATTCACGCTTATAAACCAGTTACCTTCTGTGGTCTTGAATATCAGATCAAGCTCCACACGGAAAGAGTGCGAGCGATAAAGATACGACCGTGGAATGGGTTTCTGTTTCACGTTTTACCGTTTTACCACGAGACGGCGGAAAATCATTCGGGCTGCAAACAACCCTGTGCGTGGCCGCATCGGTGGAGTCGGCGTTTTTTTCGCGGATTACGTTTTCTTCAAAATCCAGCTGCATCGTCCGCTTACGGTAAGTCTATACGTTTATATTTTATTCATTTGGTCTCCTAAACCACTCTAAGCAGAGCTGTGTGTGCAGAACAGATTATGTGCGCAGTGACAAACGTCCTATCTTCGTTTCTAAGGCGGAAGCCATCGGGTTCTCGACTAATGCCGCTTATCTCTGTGCCGCTGTCTTTACTAACGCGCGGAAAGGCAGTCTGTGCGATGCCCTTGATGATAAGCCGCTCCTCGCGAGCTGTCTACTAGAGTTTTCGTGTTTCAAGGTAGACGCGCGGCCAGAAATGTCGTTTAGCCTGTGAATGACGGCCGAAATGGAACTGTGCGGTAGTTAGCGCCGTGTGAGCTCAATTTACTTTGCACCTCCGAAAACGTACTTACATACACTCTCGTTCTGTGGTGGATTACATTTATTTTCTAATCTTTGTGTTATCGCTTGTCTGGACCTTGGAGTGCTGTTCTTTTTGAGGTGTGCATTTCCTTCCTACGTATATGGACGCTCGCTCGGTGCGCGTCGTGGGCGCCGACGTTTCAGCAAAGGTGTCTTGTAACGCTACAGACTGGAGCGCGAGACGTTTGTCAAGGTTGTAGTTAAGCAGCGCTGAAGGAATTCTTTTAGTGTGATGGTATAAAATTCATTGCCCGCGCGATTGGCCGGCGTGCTCAAACACCGCGAAGAACCCACGAGCTCCATCCCGTCTCCCCGTCGTTGCACACGTACGGATTCCTCCATGTCTGTCATCAGAGCCGTTGGCCGCCCCCGCTCGCCTGCGGGCACTTCATTTTGAAAGCTGGGTAAAGGTCGGCTCGACAAGAGGTGGCTTACATTTCTTTCCGAGTGGTTCGTTCATGAATCCCGCTCACGCGTGCACAGATTTCTCTAATACCATTTGCGCGAGAGGCAAAGTATGTGTTTCTGATTTCAGACTGCTAACTTACGAAAGCGCCTCTTGAAAGCGTTAATTGCTTCATTTAAATACTTCGTACTTTGAGCGCGTTCAATGTTTTCGTTGATTTTTCTAGCAGCGTTGGGTTAGGCTACCTCCATGCAAGAAACATACCTCTTTACGGCGCTGTTGGGGCTGCACTTGAAGGAAAGACTAATTGAATTTCAGACGGTATTTTATCGTGACAGTAATTTGTTGTCTTAAACTCGCGACTGCTTTTGAAACGGCGCAGCTGCAGCCTCTGTGTGCAGTATGGGTTTTCTGAATAATGAGCACTGCATGGAAGCGCTGCAACCCGCTTGTTTCTAAGAGCACGCGCAGATGTACGAGTATGCTGTTCCATCTTTGTGCTTCAAGTTATAGGCGCAAATCTGTGGTGAACTGGTCGCTTCTGCTTGCCGGTTTTGTATAGCTTGTGCCCGTTTCAGTATCGACTTACGTACACTCGGCCAAATCTTTAACTGGCTCTGGTGTTGCATCGATAAATGAACCTTGTAAAAAAGGTGCCTTTTGGCTACACTGCTGGCATATTCATTTTGTAATTTGACACGTGAGATGGCATTTCATAGTTTCTTTTTGTTAATATAACGTTTGAGTGGAGTACTTGCGTGTTTCGATCAAAGTTATCAGAAATATTCATCGTCTGCTGCTACGAACAGCCGAAACAAGCGGAATACGCACCAATGGTTCTGGTGGCGCATTTGCACTTACTCTAGGTAAACGACTTGTCCGCCATGAAAGGAGTGGTAGTTTACCCAGAGGATGAGGCCATATGGACCAGATTCATTGCTGCGTCTGTCGCTTGTTTCAGCTGTTGTAGTGGCAGACGAATATTTCTGATAACGTTGATCTAAACACGCAAGTGCTGCACTCAAACAATATATGAACAAAAAGGAACCACGAAATGACATTTCACTCGTCAAATTACAGCATGAATATGCCAGCAGTGTAGCTAAAAGGCACCTTTTTTACAAGGTGCATTTAGCGATGCAACACCAGAGCCAGTTAAAAATTTGGCCGGGTATACCAGGCTTCACGCAGGGTATTTTGAAGCGCTTCTTCTATAGCGGTTATACGAATAAATGCTGCAATATTCTTCTTTTTGGATCCCTGTGTAAGGTGCGCTGAATCTGTATTTTATGGAGGTGGCATTCTTAACACCTCCTTGCGAGTCAATGCAGATATGTGGCACAATTGTTCAATGTCTTCTGTTACAAATAATGTAAAAGGATTGCCGTACAGAAATCAGTATCAGTACTGGATTCAGAGTAGAGTGCTCCAGGGATTACGGGTCTTTGTTACAATGTTTTATGAAGACACTTATAATCTGTCGTGTATTTACTGAAATGATTGCGCCGGCGTGATAGCTCAGTGGCTATCATGTTCGTCTGGCGACCTGAAAGATGCAGGTTCGATTCCGGCCTATGCGGTCGCATTTTAATAGAGGCAAAATGCTAAAGGCTTGTGTACTCTGCAGAGTTGGCCGAAATTATTCCGCAGCCTTTCACTTCAGCGTCTTGTAGCCTGTGTCGCCTTGGGTCTTTGAACCCCATAAAACCAAACCAAAAGATCAAGATTGCCTTTCTAGAATGGCATAGCCAGGATATGCCTTTCATTGTAAAGCACATGTGTAGAGATGGTATGGGAATTTTTTTTTCAGTTCCTCTGTTATTTTTTTCCTTTGTGCTGTACAGGTGAACATGCCCGGATGATTGACTGCAGACAACAGGCCGCAAGAATGCTTCTGAGGAAACTAGCGGGACCGTTACTTTCAACATTTATGTTATTGTGCATTCTTATGGTCCATGTATTGCATATTCCCGGCCTGGATAGCTTGGAAATAAAACTAAATTTGTAAGTATATTGATTGTGTCATTTGTGAACTCTGGTGACTTTTTTCAGTGGTTGTAGACTGTCTATAGGCAGTTTATAGATAATGGTCTACTAATAGTTTAGTAGACAGAGGTCTATAGACTGTCTATAGACAAAGGTCTATAGCACTGCCAGGCCACACACCTATGGAATGTCTATAGACAGTCTATAGACATATGTCTACTGGACCAGTAGACTTTTGTCTGTAGACTGTCTATAGACAGTAATCTACAGGAAGTCCAAGGCCATAAGTCTATAGGTCGTCTATAGTCCGTCTATAGACAAGTGTCTATAGACGGTCTATAGACAACTCTATAGGAAATGTATGACCATAAGTCTATAGATCGTCTATAGACTGTCTATAGACATGTGTCTATAGACTTCCTATAGACCTATAGACTTTCAGTAGACATTTGTCTATAGACTGTCTATAGACAAAAGTCTACTAAAAGTGTATGGCCATAAATCTATAGACTGTCTATAGACCAGTCTAAAGGATTTGTCTATAGACAGTCTATAGACTTCATAGACTAAAGTCTATAGACAGTCTATGGACTTTCTATAGAAATTTTTATAAGGGTGGTGACAACAGCTCTACATCCGAGGCAGAGAGCGGAGGTGGGCCCGCTGGGCCGACCGGGCAGAGCGCCGCGCAGTTGTCGAACGCACCCGGTGTGTGTCCGGCCAGGTCATTTGAGGACCCGGAAATGAGTGGCGAATTGCCGCAAGGCAAGCTCGGGTCAAGTGACTGCGAGGGAGCGCATGGAGCCTCTGTGTTAGACAATGCCACGAAGCCGGCAAATGCCGATCAAGCAGGGAGCGGCAATTTAAAGGTTTGCCCGTGCAGAAAGGATGCCAATGGCTCCAAGCGAGGCAGAGTAACAGGAGGCAGGTGCGTGGCATTCACTTTGGAAGTCGGCGCGGGGAACAGTACGTTCCGTGCCGCAGAACGCCAAATCACGTGTGACAAAAGTGGTCGCACTGATATATTTGGACGGGCCAGGAGCTATGCTCCTTACGCAGGACGCAGCTCGTACTGGCGCGCCGGAGAGAGCGTGCCCTCAAGGACGTCGCGTGGTCAGGAATTTGGACCCATCGAGTACCGCGACGTTTTTGATCCAGGAGGGCACCGGCTTTCGAGCTCTCGCCCCGTTGTGGCACCAGTCTAATGAGCATAGCGGCCATTAGGCGTTAATCGTGTCGTTTGAGACACGTGTTGGCTCGAACGCACACAGGGACGCTCGGTGCGACTAAGGAGGCTCACGTGGCCGCTTACGGACCCAATATGAGTGCGAATGAACGCTCCAGTTGCGAGTGTCGGTGTGTGTGTGTCGAGCAGGACGCGGGTGTGCATGCTGGTGAACTGCGTACAGCCTACCAACTTGGACGCTGTGTTACGGCGCACGGCAGGCATGCCACTGTGTGTATTTAAGTGTGCATTTTGCGTGATGTTGTGTTGGTGCCCGTGTGCATTTTGTTGTTTTTGGTTTTGTTCGTGCCAGTGTTGTGTAGCTGCGGTATGTCACCCACAGGGTGGTTTTGTGACCCGTACCGATCCCTTTGTTAGAATTCTAAAAGTGGCATTTGAGCCCTTTGTAGAATCTTGGGAAGGGCGTGTAAGGGTTCGGTAGCGTTCGCGGGGGTCATCGGAACGCGGCTGGGGGTGCTCACAGCGAAGCGTCTCCTTTCATGGAACGCGGCCGCTCGCGAACGCGCCGGCAGGTATACGGGTGTCCCCCCACCCGCGGTACTGATTCGCACACGTGCTGGCACGGATGTCTATTTGTGTTTGTTTTTATTTTGTGGTGGAGAGAGTGCTCTACCTTACGGAAGCTGGAGGGCTGGCCATGCCCTGGATGAACCAATGATGTTAAAGGGACTATGAAACAAATTTATTGAGATTATGTAAAGATAGGCAATCCATCACTCGTCACTCCAGCGCAAGAATTTTTGAGCTAGCATCAATAACAACGAAGTTATAGGCGATTAAAAATCACCCTCCTCCTCTCCCCCCTCAACTCGTACGCGCGGGGCACCATAAAAAAATAAAGAAAACAGCTCCGGGACTGGGCTCCGCCCATGAAAACGTCATTCGCTGACGTTCGGTTTACAACTTCCGGTTGTCGCACTCGCGAGGAGCAGCGTGCGTCGGCAGCGTCTCTCCGGTCTCGGCGCTTTCTTGGATTGCGGCGCGCGTCGGGTTTCTTTGCTAGTTGGCAGAATGGACCCGGACCTGTTCCCGGCTCACACAATGTTTTATTTTTTTGTGCGCTGGTTCGGCCGTCACACCGATGCTGCCAAGTCTTGGTGTGAAACACCGTGCATATACTGAGCCTAGCTCTCGAATGATGTTGGACACCCGGCTGCGGGATCGCAAAATCGCGCCGCCCGACTTAGAACACAAGGAACATACGGTATTACGGTCGTAAAACGGACGGGAGAGTCAAAGGTCGGGACCGAGTCTGCATGTCGAAGCAGCAGCCGAATGTGAACAGCAGCAGTACGTAGCCGTCAGGCCAAGGCCCTCCGCGACAGCTAACGTTTCGAATTCGTCCTGTGCCCTAAGTAAATGCGGCACCTTTTTTTTAAGTTCTCGTAGATAAAATTGTCTTCCATCGCAGATCATATCGTGTAAACGTCCATACCGATCGCTGTAAGCTGGAAACTCACCTTCCCGGCGGGAAGAAACAGTGTCGGCAGCGACTTCGGTCGAAGCTTCAGCTGCTTGACATTCATGCCTGACTATCGAACGAGCGCTGGGTTATAGTAGTAAGCGTCAGGTGCGAAGTGTCGACCGCAAACGCGGAGTCTTCGGCGTGCGTGCGACGCTGGCAGTCCGATGCGCTCCATCCAGGCTGCTCGCTCACGCACGTCTCTAGGAGTAACATGCCTGAGTTCAACACCTCGCCAGTCACTGGGTTTGCAGCCGACGACACAGCAAGGCGTATTCATCTTGGGCGGTCGAAAAAGGCACTGCTAGTGGCTCCCGAACTCGCGACAGAAAGAGGCGGCAGAGGTAAATTAAAACCATATGCGCGAAGGCAATGCCCTCGCTCGCGCTTGCCCCAGGGGGTCGCGCGGCAGCTCGAGCAGACGATTTTCACCGCTACCGGAAGTGTGCCCGTGACGTCGAAGCTGCGGCGGCTCTAGCGAATGACAGCGTGTTGTGGCCTGCCGACGTCATGGGACTAGTGACGTCTATCTTCCCGGTTTTGGTTTCAGAATTGCTCCCTACGAAGACACCAAGCGGCCCGCGAATTTTGAAAAACACGGTTTTAAAAATTCATAATAAATTGCCGGCTGAGTTCCGAAGACTCATACTTGGTGTCAATGCTTCTGAGCATCACTTCTAACATTTGCAAGCGGCTTTTAATTCTTTTCATGGTCCCTTTAAGGCCGCAACATGATTGGAAGTTACCGAATGTGGGCTGGGCCTTTAGGGCTTTAAAACCGGGCCCCGGAGCTGGACTCGGGGTTCTGCGCTAAGGTCAGATGCAACGCATCTTCGGCAACGCCGAGTTAGGGGCCTCCCCTAGTATTAGCCAGTTCCGCCCTTTTTGTTGTTTGTCCTTGTGCCGTTAATTTGTCTCGAGTGTCTAAACTTCTGTACGCTGTAAATATCTGTACATAAACCTCAGTTATTGCCTTTTTTTTTATCCCTGCGTGTCAACTGATCACACGAGCGTCTCTGACGTGGCACCCCTGGTGCGAAGAGCTTCAGTTCGAGTTACCAACCGTCTCTGGCGGTGCACCTGTAGTGCAAAGAAGAAGAAGAACCTGATCTTTACTATCACCATCATCACCATTATCATCAATTATTGGATCTGCGGCTCCACTCAAGGTCCACGACTTTTTTACAGCGAGAGTTGTTTCTAGGACATCTGAGCACATGAGCAGCGTCGTCCCATCCGGCGACGGGACATCACATTTGGTGGGAGAATCACGTGACATAAGGGCCACTCCATTGCCTCTCGTGTTGCCCAAACAAATGATACCAACAGAAAAAGTAGCAGCGACAAACGGCTTTCGCTGAGTTCCGTGTCATAACCTGCAAGGCTAAGCCCTGCTAATTGCTTTGCTTTATCATCTGATAAGGAGTGACGCGGGGGTTCAGGCAACAGTATGAGCGGTGCTGAAGATTATGTGCGACTTCGCGAGAACTCATCTGAAACCTGGGTAGCCCACCCAATAACCCTTGCATATTCGGCAATTTTCTACTCCATCTTCTAAACTATTCCAGATGCTATTAAGGCGAGTTACGAAGAACTCATAATCTACGAGTACGCAGATTCGAGCTGAGGGGAAATGTGCGCAATCGGTGCCAAACTAATCTTAAGTTAGATTAACTCTTCGTAGCGCTGGGTTGGTCATTATGTCTTCACGCATAACCTCATCGTTTAGGCTGTAGAAAGACGGAGCATTGTGATCTGTACATCAGCTTTTCACGCCAGATCGGAGCCCAAAATACAGAAAAACGCGTGCACAAGAATATACGCACGATAAAACCCTGTGTCGTAACAGGTATCCATTACAGCAGATGGTCGTCGTAGCGCATTGTTGCACAATCCCACCGTGTACGGCTGTGGGAGACCTCCGTGATGTCTGATTCTGAACATCTGGGTGCTCGAATGCGGACGAGCTCCTCAAATGACCCAAGGCCACGCAATGTAATTTTGAAAACCACTTAACCTCGATGAGCATCGCTCAGTACGCGGTTATCCCGCAGAAGCCGTTCTACGTTGTAAGTCACGCACATGAAGCGAGAATGCGGAACACGACGTCCTGTACAATGTGCACCACTCTGGCACACATATGGCTAGGCTTCAGGCTACGTTGGGTGTTCTTGATACTTGTCTTGAGGGCCCTGCACACGGTACGATAGGCCGTGCAACCATGAAACTGGAAGCGTTATTGAATGGGCGCTCTTTGGGACTTGTACAGTTAGTGAGAACATCTGTAAGGTCCCACTTTATGTAACGCCAGTCTAGGGGGATGATGATTTGACCGCAGTGAGCTGCCGTTTTTTCGGAAATATTTTCTTATTTGAAAGTGGTCTTACCGATTCCCGTACGGATTTCATACAAGCATTAGTTTCATCTTTGTTTGCTTGTTCTTTAACCGCCATCGAGTTTCAGTAATCGTACAGCAGGTTCTGGTAAGCGTGTTTTCCTTTCTTCAGGTCATCAGTCGAAGAATGCAACAAAAGCTGCCGTAACTCACGCCCGCTTTATCGAAATAACGGACACCTGCCGTCAATGAAACTAAGCTAGGATATATCTCCAGCCACGTCGCCGCATCACTTTTTCCTTCACGTCGCCGATGTCTAGCATCGTTAAACACTTCTTCCGCTGACCAACTGGCCTTCCGCACACTGCGCGCCGGACTGGATAGAAGACACTGAAGAACAAAACATCGCAAAAAGCTACAACAGGCGTCGCGGATGAGTGGCCACAAAGAAATACGGGCGAAAACAGCGTCACCACTCATCGTTGCGCCGACGACGCGACAGTGCGCTCGGCCGCGGAGGATCAGAATTCCTGCGTGGGTCAGACGAACCAACCTCCCCACCCCCTTCCTCTTCGAGACAGCGTTTGCGTGCCGTCTCCTGCTGCTGCCCGCTGAGGCCGACAAGATGCGCTCGCCCGACTGACTACTCCGGCGAGAGGTCAGCCCCGTCTGATCCCAGCAGCGGCAACGTCGGCCCGCGTGACTGCGGCGAAAAAAAGAGCGACAAAACGGGATGTTTCTCGTTCCTTTCTCCGCGCATCACACAAACACATACACACAACCTCGCTCACCCGCTCTTTCCCTTTTTACAGCTCTCTCTCTCTCCTGCAGTGTTGTTGTGCACGTGCCGACGTTTCTCTCCGCTTCTTGCACGCGATCCGGCGTTGCTGCTTTGTTCGCCACAACCGAACGAGCATCCACCCGCTTTTCTTTTCGCCGCGGCAAGCCAGCCTGCCTCTCCGACGCCGGACGATCATCGTCTTTCGGCCCTTTCGCTTTTTCCCACTCGAAACGCCGAGGGCAAACACGCCGTTGTCAGTCTTGTTTTTGTTTTTTTCCCCTCCGTTTATTTCCTTCTTCTGTCCACAGCACATATCCGTGAAACCGCGTACCACCCAGACTTATTCTGTTCAAGCTGTCTTTCAAGGCGCCCCGCGTGCCGTCTATTAATACCCAACCACGGCCCGTCGTTCATGCGTGCCGAAACAATAAATTTCCGCCGCCCCGTCTTGTCTTCGTTTTCGGTGAGCGACGCATCAGTGCAGATTCTGCACGCCCGCGGAAAATCAAAAATCAGCCGGAGATGCCGAAGAAGCTGGACGCGCGTTTGGCATATAGCATCTTGGTTTGGAGGCAAGTTAAGGAAATGGGGCGTGGAAAAGCCAGTGACAGGGCGCAATTGGGCGCTCGCAGTCTCCACTACGGGCACCTCGGAGGTCGCGGGTGGACAGCGCAGTGCGCTCACGCCTATTTTTGGCGTTACACAACACGGAGTGGGCGGCGGAATGATGCACCGCTGGGTCATCTTTTATGTCAGGTATTTGCAGCAACAGCAGCACCGGTTCGCTGGGCACTTCAGGACGCCTCTTCCCCGCCTTTGAGTCGTGGAGGGGCTCAGTTAGCGGGAATGCCCTCTGTGGCCGATGCGCCGGCGCTTGAATAGATAAACACGGCATCACCGTCGTCATTTCTGCAGGCTCGGACAACGCATTTGATGAGGCGTAGTACGAGATAGTTACGTATACTTGGACAAAATGCATGGGTTCGTGATGGCGACGAGCGAGCGCGTTCAGTTCGATTCCGGTGTTTAGGTAGCCCTTGATGCCTTGAGCCTCTATGGCCTACCCGGTCTTTAGCCGAGACGCTGGGCTCTTCATATTCTGCGCGCCCAATGGCGATCGTCAGAGCGATCGCACATTTGGACAGCCCTTGACGACAAAAGGCCCCGTTCAATGCCATTCACCCGATTACGTTCGGGTAAGCAGGCGGCGACCGTCGGAGCCTCCTGAGCAAGGTGAAGATATAAGAGAATTCTGCACGTCGCACGCAACTGTGTGTATACAAACGTTCGCGTATAAACGCTGAGCCGCCTGCGTAAGCGCCTCTCAAAAGCCCGACCTCTCTGTGTGTGCGTTGTGAGGCGGTAACTTGCTGGTGCCTTTTCTAAGCATTACACTCGTGAATACCTTCAGCGTACCTTTCGAGCAGATGCACTTCGTGTCTCTGCGCACGACGCACTCGCGTCTCGTGAAAGGAAAGCGGTGAGCGATGGATCACGACGTAATAAGTGTTGTCTTTTGACGTAATCCAATCGACGATCCTGAGCAAGTTTTTTTTTGTTCAGCGAAACCGAAGAGCGCGTTTCAGTGGGCGATATGAATTCAGGTGCTCGATTCTGAATGGTCCGCGACGGATATTGTGCTTCGCGGATTCAAGGGCGACACTCCTAATCACCGACTGCAATGCGCCATTAGTGGTATGGAAACCGAGAGGAACGGTGGCCCAAATGCAGTGAGTGACAGATGGAGTGATGGAACCTAGAGCGATAGACTGAGGTGCAGAAACTACTTTTTGAAGACTGGTACTCCGTGCAAACCGTGTAGCACTTTCTCACTGCCATGGTGTACCCAAATTCAATTCATACACAATCGCCTGCTCTTTAGCGCGTCGCGCTGCTTTCAACAAAGAAGAGCGTAGCTGCAGCGAAGAGAGAGCGCGCAAAGCAAACAGGGCCAAAGTGGCATAGAGGAGACACTGAGCCACGCTGTCGTGACGAGACGGGCCCCTCCTGCTCGACGGGAAGACCGTGGGCAGAGCGGACGGCTGGGATGTCTCAAGCCTCGGTGCTTGCTGCCCCAGGTGTCGCAAGGGGCCCATTCTTTCAACGAGCCATCTCCACCGCGAGCTCTTCTCGGGTGAATGACAGCGCGTGCACAACCCTTGTCAGACCATTGCGAGTATTTCATCGTTGACTGCACGTCGTCGCAGTGTGCTCGAGGAATTTGTGTTGCGGCCTTGGAGTTGAAGCTCGAAAATCGGCCCGCCTGAACGCAATGAGAGTGGAAGGAATTCTGGGAGGCATCGTCTCTTCTTTTTAATCAGGGAGAACCTGTCCTGGAGTATTTCCTGCCTTCTTTTGAAGCCACTTTTCTGCAGATTTAAGGGAATATAGAAACTGAATTTCAGGGTGCGAGTTTTCGTCGTTGTAATGATTATAAGGCCTAAGTGTGCATGAATCACCACGTGCTATTCGCTGATGGCAGCTAAACAAATTGTATTTCAATGTCTTCGCTCAAGTTCTTTCGGTTTCAATAGCCGATTGATGGTTGTGACATTACAAGTCAGTATAGGTCACATGAGGGGTAGAAAAAGCATAACGGTTACTACTTTGTAAGGTGAATTTCAGGGAATCAGCTGGAGTATGACAGCAAATCATTTTTTATATTCGTGCTCTGCCTTTTTTCTCGCGAAGTCAAAGAGCGAAGGGTATTCCGGACTTGCCGAGGACTGCACTGACATTCTGCAGTGGGTTTCGGCCGGTTTTCAACCAACCGCCTCCAGCAGCCGAGGCGGCCGCCTAGTCCACTAAGCTCCCCTTCGACTCCTACTTTCTCTCCATCTGTCTGCCCTTTCCCTCTGCCTCATCTTCCCTAAATTGCGGAGGATAATTACCCCCTCTCTACATTGCCGCCAATCGCCTTCCTCCAACAATGTCTAGGGAATTCAAGGAGGTCTTAGTACTCCCCCCATGGTGTCGCGAAAATACGCCTATAGTCGCCACCACTTACGGCGAAGTTGGAAGGAATCGCGACTGGGATCACCTAGTAGCAATAAGCTTCCATTCACCAATGCATACTTTTTCTTTAGTTAAAACGCTAGAGTGAAGAGCAGTTACGTGGAATTTATTATAGAGGCACTAGCCAGAAACCAGCTTTGTAAAGGTTGTGTAGGTATTGATGTCAGCAACTCTATGGCGTTGCGCTTTCTCGTCTTTTTCGGTGAAAGGTTTTCTTTACGACTGTTTAAAACGTTCCTTTCCATATTTTTCTACCTGCAGTTTTATGGACCACAGCAACAACGAAAAATAGAACATACTCGATTAACTTCACAGCTGCGTGTGTGCAGTTTTATTGAGGACACATGTATGTATTATAATCTAGGTTATGTTTGAAATGAATAATTTCACCTTCAAGACAAATATGTATACTTCTTCAGTCCACTTCTTTACAACAAAACAGGAGAAGAATCTGCTTGCAGATGTCTTCTTTAGTGAATTTAGGACTCTAAGGTCGGCACTTCTGCTCTCAATGCTGTCATGTAGCTCCATCACCGCTTTCTTGCTGTTTGATGCAGTTGGAATTGAGGAACTGGCGCTCAGTTGTGTTATCGGCGTCTTTACAATGTAAACTGCCATGGTAAGGTCAGCTTCTACTGTAACTGAATATTTGATGCATAGAGCTTTGCCTTCAATGATGTGCAG
The DNA here is from genome assembly GCF_055824585.1 of Amblyomma mixtum. Taxonomy (NCBI): domain Eukaryota; kingdom Metazoa; phylum Arthropoda; class Arachnida; order Ixodida; family Ixodidae; genus Amblyomma; species Amblyomma mixtum. The sequence goes on from NC_143013.1 coordinate 42,445,892, forward strand.
TAAAATAGGGCGTTCATTTCCTTCAAAAGCATGCCAGGGTGTAGACTTCTTGCTTGCTGCATATTCCGTCAGGTCTTTTAGGTTTAGAATCTTATCCGCTTCGTGCTGTTGGCGGAATACTTCGGCACACTGTTCAAGCGTTTTCATAAAAGCAGCAGGCTCAAGACGCATGCGCTTAGAGTCGGGGTCATCCCTCGAAGTGCTCGAATTAAAAAGACCGCATGCGCATTCTGGAAACTTTGATGGGATTGCGCCTGTGCGAAAGCGGTGCCTTGGTTGTGTGCCTAGTAAGCTCTTCGATGTGGCCGGCCTCTCGCACGATATCAGACTCAATAACGTGAAGTTCGCAAACCTAGAGGATAGTTAAATTTTAATTTGCAGCTGTAACTTGGCAAGGAAGTAATCTCTTGAAAGGCAACATTCGCTACTTATAATTGTAACGAGCTTCCTGGTTTAAAGACACTTCTCTATAATGCAACACTTAAGTGTATCGTATCATTTAAAAGTAACCATTATCTGAAGAATTTTCGAACATCTTAACCTGAACTGCAGCGACAGAACGAAGTCTTGGAATATGCTCTAATAATCTGGGTCCCACATACTTAAAGCATTACAATATTCACACCTCGTAAATATTTAGTTACTTTAGCGATTATGCTGCACGCATGCGTTATTCTCTCAGTAAAGCCTTTGTTGCTACAAATTGCTACAAATATTCCATGTTTTCCTAGAAGCATTACTGTTTGGAACAGCCTTGTTGATTGATATAGTAACACACAGTTCCTTGCAATTGTTTCTGGCACAGCTGAGTTATATGGAGATATTATCAGTGCTGATCTGTTCGTTTTTTAGATTATTTATCCAAACAACTTCAGCGTAATCTGTTATGATCTTTTGTGCGATGACAGCACTGTGGTATAGTACTTTGATGTTGTAGTAATGATTTAGTATGATATATAATGCATACTTTTGTTGCTGGTGACACCCTCTCTGCTGTGTTTAATTTTTTGTCTTTTTGTGTTACGATGAAAACGTGAAAAACTGTTTGGGAATTGGGTTTACAATTCCGTGAAACTGTATCAGTGTCAAGAACTTGTGGTGCGAAATTCTCCGCTTCGTGCACAGGGTGTTTTGAGTGTGAGGTGCACTGTGCTCTGACGCAGACGGATTTGCGAGCACACTAATCACGCTCTGATACCTTAAGGGTGACACTCGGCGGCCGGAAGACGTTTCAGATGACGGTAAAATAAAGAATCTCTATTCAGAATACGCACCCCTCAGTGAAATGCGTGAACAACAGGATATGTGCCCATAGCGTTACATTTCAAACAAAAATGTGTGCAGTTTTACACAAGAACTCCTCAGTCGCATAGTCAACTTAGGTAGTTCTCCTTCAGTGATCAGGAAATTCGCGCGTGTTTTCTAGAGCACCCTGAGGTCGAGAAATCATACAATGCATTCTTCTTAAGCTTGAACAATCCCTCGACCATGGAGAACTTAAGTGCTTTTTACAATACAGAAAGGTTTCCTGCCTTTGCGATTCATGATGTTGTCACTGTGCACAAGTCAGCTCGATTCCACGGCTTAGAAGTTCTATTTTTACTAACACCGATATATGATATTTTATGGTTCACAATGACCAGCAGGAGAATGCCACGTCCTGTTCCGTCCAGTTCAGTTTATTACCTTAAAAGTCCCCCTTAGGGCATTACATAAGGGGTGCATTCTTATACATACAGTAAGGATAATGGTAAATAAATATGAATATAATAATATAATATAACAATATAACTGTCTTAAATATAAGAATATAAGTCTATCTGCTGCGAAAAAGTTTACGCATGAAAAGGGTGCCGAAGAAAGCTGCCCTTGAACAGTTTGAAAAGCCCACAACACTAGTCGTAATGGCAGCTTGAATTCATTAATAATCGATAACTTACTATTGCACACTCATAGACACATTCATAGACATTCATAGAACAACTGAAATAAAAGAAAAAAATATTAGGTAATACGCTTAACTTTGGCAGCTGCTCATTTGATTAACAGGGACAAGATTTTTACAGGAGTATACTCAGCTTCGCGAGTCTGCTCAGCCCGCATACCACGCACGAATCATTCTCCGATTAAACTAAAGCTTTGAGGAAAACAAGTTGGTGCGATGAAATGGCGCGCGCCTCCATTAGCAAGAACAGGAAGCTTTCGGAACCGAAAGAAAAGAGAGGCTATCTCTTGTTGATCTTGGAAGAGCTATTCGCGCGTCGAAATTATAGGTTTGCGGGGTGAATCGTGCCAATATTGACGGGCGTAATGACCGTGCTGTCGGCAGAGGCGCCACTGCCCTCACTTTCTATTACCATAACGCTGCATTATGCGACAGCAGAAGAAGCAGCGAATTTGATCACTTTTATCTTTGTCTGGTCCTTCTACTTTTCTCTCTTTTTTTGTGGTGCTCACGAATCCGTTGCAACGGCTTGCATGCGTCTATCTATCCTCGTAAAGTGGAATTTTGCGGCACCTAGCCACAAGTTTCTATAGAACATGTAACAAGTGAAGGCGGGCAAGTTGGTGGTTGACAATGGAGTGCATATTGCAACCGCGCAAAACGACGCAGGACGTTTCAAGGAACCGTAATCAGCTGTTATTACTGTTCCTGTATAAATGTGGTTTTCCTGTAGTAAACTTTAGTTGAAGTTCCGCGTCTTGTCCTGTGTTTTCCTCTCTTCGTCCTGCGTCGTTTTGCGCGGTTGCAATATGCACTCCATTGTAGTTTCTAGAAGCATGGATGATTTATAGCATATGCGCGTGGGACACGCCTGCGATCATCTTTCGTTTCATTTACGTGAAAATAAATGAACTTTATTTGCTGCACAACATAGACTTATGCTAAACATGAATAGATATTGCTTTAGTCATAGCCACTTTTAAACTAAATCTGTTTTTCGTTATTGTCGAAAAGAAAATATAGCAAGCGGGGCGTGTTTTGGCACTGCAACTGTAGTGTGCTTTAGGAAGACTTACTTTGCCATATGTATTTCATCCGTCAGGTCGTTATAACATTGATATCATTGATCGTTTACCATCGCTGTGCTGTCGATCGGAACCATAACATTGTTTATGTGAGGACACATGTGATGCAGATATATAACAGTGGAGCCTATCTCAGGAACTTCTGTACGTGCCTCTAGCTACACAAACATGAGACCCTGGATTTTTGTTGAGCACGGAATGCGCTGGTGCGCGGAAGTCGCGCGGGGTCTCGTGCGAAGAAAAAGCGCTAGGATCACCGAGTAAAACAAGACTGACGCACATGTTGGGCAGCACTGCACTCGAGACTCGGTCTCGCCGGTGAGGTTGTTTTCACCGGGAGCTGCTTTCGTAGCTGGTAGTCCTCGAAGAAAATGCGGCAAATTTTATCGATGCCCACAGATACCAGGTTGAAACAAAAATCATAAATGCCTAGCGCATGCGCTGAGCGCCGCGGCTTCCAATGTTGCAGCAACTCTCAGGAAAAGATGGGCACCGTACGACAAGAGGGTGAAAGCGCTAAGTAGTCTCCGGTGCCTTTGTTTCGCCCCAGTTTTATCGGACATCTCGTCGTTGCAACATCCGAGAAGCGAAGGTGCTGCATCATTTACAGCGTGTCTGCAGCGTGCACTACTCTCCGCACGGGTTAATGACGCTGTCAGAGCGTCCGACATTGTCACGCCAAGCAACGGGTGGGCAGCTCGTTTTTCACGAAGGCGCCGCGATGCTGACAGCCTCGTTAATGGCGAGGCTGATGATGCAGACAATACGCCGAAAAATGTGGCGGAGAAAGAAGCGCACACACATAAGGCGAAAATTCCAGGCACGTGACAGGGCTTGTTTCCTGACCTACGCTGCATGCAGCCCGTTCACCTTCAGCTGGCCTCCGGTCGCTGCACACAGTGTTAAAGGCAAAAGTGCCACTTCCTCGCACACGTCACGTCCTGAGTTCGTGCGCGATGCGTGAGTGCCTGGACGCGTGTGTGGTGTGGGCTTTCCTTGCGGTTGTTTTCTTTTTAACGCGGCACCGAGCTCCATTAGGCTTCGAGTGAAGAAGAAGCCTCTGATAAACAAGCCCGCGCGCGAACGCCGCTCATCCAAGCGTAACAAGTGGGGCTCCTTTTGTCAAGGATGTCCGTGTCATTCAGAGGCGCTGTTTATGAGCTCGGCTCCTCGGTAGGAAAGTCACGTTCCTCGTCGAAGCGCGCAAGGTCACTACGTCCACCCGGAACAAGTGTCGACTTGGACGCGTCTCAAGAAGCGGCGATTAAGAGCGCGGTACAGACAAAGTAAGACAACAAGGCGCGCTAGAAACTACAGAGGATGACGCATCACGTCGAAAGGAAAACGTAGGAAGCTCGCTTTGAGTAATTCAAGGTGCGCGAGGATCGAGTTCGTCGCAAATAATTGTCGCCGCAGCGGCGACGATTAACGGTACCATCGTTTCACGGACACCTGGCCGTTTCGAGATGCTTGAGTTGCCGCTTGGAATGCGGGCTGCCGCTCATCGGTGTCCAGGCAGCCGAAGTGGCACCTGCGTCGCGGCGTTGCTCCTACTAGGCTTACGGCCAAGTCGTTATCTCTCTCGAAGCCGCGTCAGAGGTGGTGATGACTGCTGGCTTCCTGTATCACGCCAGAAGACGCCTCATCCCCTCTGCTGGGAAGAACGCCCTTCGGTATGCGGAAATGGGTGACCATTTGCCGTTATATTCGCTCACTGATCGCTCTGTGCAATGTCAGTCACGTGATTATGTAACCTTTCACTTCTCCTGGAGCAGCTATTCAAAACTTTCCGTCGCTGCCCGCGGACGGGCGGGTCTATCTGCCGCATGTTCTAACCTTCGAGTCCTTGAACAACAAACACGATCAATCCGCTTCTCTATGACGCACTTCGTGTAGCTGATCAGTCCCTCCTTGTGTCTGCCCATTAAAGTCATCAACGCCGTGTGTGGGCGAGTGGTGACGCCACTGCCGCGAAGCATATAATCGTGCTTGCAGAGGCTGCTACGAGTAGGAGGTAAGACACGGGAACTGCCATGAAGTTAGTGCCTAACTACTCGGTCACTTTCCCTCTTTGTTACTTTGGTGCTTTATCGTTGAGGAAACAGTCGCCTCATGCAACTGGGCACGGCAATCATACGCTATTTGAATCGAACTGCTTACGTCACAGCTGCGGCGTTCACCCGCTGACCCGCCTATGGAGCTCGTTCAGAGGGGTGCCCTGCGACTCAAGCTACTACCTGCCTATATTTGGTTGTCCTCTGTGGATATTTGAGGCCACATATTTAGTTAAAAGCAGTGTTTATTTTGGATTATAGAACAAGCTTTTGTCCTGCATGTGTCTAGCTATAGGCTGATGCTGCTGCTGCTGATAATTTACCTTGAATTTGTTCACCTCTCCTTCCTCAGACGTGATGAGCTAAACAATGAGTGTTATTAGGTAAAAGAAAAGCCCAAAGGTGACTCCTTTATTGGAGAGTTCGTTGTAACGTAGTTCCCCATCGATGCTTAAACCGGGCGCATTTGATCTCTTTTGTGTGCAGATATTTCTCGCAAATATAGTACAACGCCTAGGATCTTACTATAAATGTCTACAGTATCGCTAACCGAACGTTATATTCTTGCATTTTTTGTTAATGTCTCTAACTTCACATGATTGACCTTACTACAGGTTCAGCTTCCGTACCACCACGTGATCTCGCAGCTGCGCAAAGCACAGGAGCAGGGTTTACCTCTCATCGGATATTTAATACTAGCTGCAGGCCGATTACCTCGCTTTCTTTTACCTAGCAGTTTGTGATGAGTCCACGTGGCTTTACTTTGTAATTCCCTCCCAACAGCGACCACGGGCCTTCCTGTGCCAGTAAAAGTTCGTTCGTTCATTCATTCATTCATTGTCATGTACATGAAATGGACACCATATCTTTCATTTGAGAGAAATTTCCGAGTTAAATTTAAGAACTTGCATACCCTCTGGTTCACTTAACAAGTAACGTCTCTGAAACCTGCGTGGTTGCTGTAAACGTTTCTTAAAGGCAAGATGAGACGCTGTGTAGATGTAACCCTCTTTCTTTTGATCGATAGCCATTCGTAAGTTCCAATGAGAGAATAGCAGAGACGCAATCAGGCCTTTCAGTTATTTCTTTTCAACGCGTATCGGGCTGTTTCGCGAGCGGATGAAACAACAATAAGATCGGTTTCTTTCAACGTTGGGGTGATGGTTTGCATTCTCGACTTCTGTAAAAATTCTTGTTTAAGTTGCAGTCGCAGAAATAAACAGCCCGTTTACTTTGATGCACGTGCTAAGGAACTGTATGCGTCCATGGAAGCGCTTTCCTACAGCTTTCCTGCATCATGAAAGTTAATTACCTCTAACGATAAAACAACTAGCCTCTCTGCTATGTTCACCTGCCCTGCACGGCCCCGCTCAAGATTTATGGTCGTGCGCGCATACGGTCTTTCGTTAGGGCAGTCGCGTGGTTAAGAGAATGGCACACCTTCGTCTTTCAGTGAAGGACAGGGCTTCGGTGACCCAGAAGAAAGCGAGAAAAGTTGGAGGCTCAGCCAGAAAACGCGAGGAATGCGCACCTTGAATACCCTATCGGCGGCCGGCCACCGCGGTATAGACTCGCTCCATAATGTATTCCCGGTGACGCGTCCTCCTATAAGCGTGTATGGCCTGGGCGCGAGAACGCTCGCGCGCTCAGGTGTGGCCGTCGCCGCAGTCCGGCCTATGCGGGAAGAGTCCGTGAGGCTGACAGCTCGGCCCGCAACCGACGGCGTGAGAAGTTGAGGCGGCGGCCGCAACGCATCCGACTCTGGCACGCTCTCAAACGCCGCTCCAACTCGCAGGTGACCGTCCGCGAGTGCGGCAGTAAAGAAGAAGAAAACAAAAGGACGAGTCGAAGAGAATGGGGACTATGCGACAAGTACGCGGCATTGACACCATTGAAGGATTCCTTGAGTGGAAAGCAACGCGTGCGCCTCGCACGAGATGAAAGTGTTCCATTCAGAAAAAAGCAATGTCCAGGCATACTGCTATTTAGAAGTCACGGAGCTCATTATTATGCTAAGGCGGCGCCTTCTTGAGCAAAGATTGTGGGCCCCCAAATTGTCGCACAACTGCGGGAGTGTATGTGTTCAAATCTGCGTGAGATCTAGCACAGCATTGCTTGTCGCAACTTACAAAAACCATCGGTCTGTAGGTGAACCGTCAAGCAAACACATGCAAGGGTGTCATGGGAGCTGGTCACACTATATGGGTGTTTACGGCGTGGATGTCTGTGGAGAGCGGCCATGCCATCGCTTTGTCACGCGTAATCAGCGCTCAAGTGTCCTCCTTCGGCAATACTTTTTCTTGCAACCTGCTACATTTTCCAGAAGGTGTCGTTGTTGGCCCATGTCTGCACTATCTCAAAGCGAGAATCCTGCAGGCACCTATTGGCCGAAGGCGGCCTCCAGGTGCAAGTTTAACCATTTAAATGGAAACAGAGGGCGACTCCACAAAATTTTCGTTTCGAGTAAAATTTGATTTTTGTGCTTCTGTGGAAGTTAGAAAAGAAAAGATTTATTGCTGACAGAGAATTGGCGCTGAATGGAATATTTCTACCCACCACATGGTCGTCGATGATAACGTCAAAAGAATTATGGACTCCGTCCTTTGGTGGCTGGAAGTGAATGACTGTGTTGACTTGTATCAGAGATCTGCAAAAAAAAAAAAAAAATGGAGGTCGATTTAGCGTGAGCTGTTTGAATCGACACTACGGAATACTAGCAAGACAAAAAAAAAAGACTATTCTCAGATTTAGCGTAGTTAGGTCAGTAGAAATTAGGTGCGCTCGCGCTTCGGTTCGCTTCGGTTTTGATTCCAGTTCGAGGTTCGGTTTTCAAGGTAAAACAAGCTTCAGACAAAGATCAACGAAATCGGACTTAAGCTCCGCCTTAAGAGCATGGCACGGTAGCGTTAATGGGTTGATGCCCATATATGCGGAACAGGTCATTCTCTGTTTTACAATCATAGAATGATGGAAGTCCTCATAGCAGTACTGGAGCAGCGTTGAGATGCACCACTACCCTGCGGCGGCAGGTGCTGACAACGGTTGGGCTTGTGACATCAAGATAGATATTCTCGAGCACCAATCACTAATAATAATAATAATAATAATAATAATAATAATAATAATAATAATAATAATAATAATAATAATAATAATAATAATAATAATAATAATAATAATAATAATAATAATAATTGTTTTTTCGGGGGGGAAGGAAATGGCGCAGTATCTGTCTCACATATCTCGGTGAACACCTGAACCGCGCCGTAAGGCAAGGGAGGAAAGTGGGAGTGAAAGAAGAAAGAGGTACCATAGTGGAGGGCTCCGGAATAATTTCGACCACCTGGCATCTTTGACGTGTACAAACATTGCACAGCACACGGGAGCCTTCTGCGTTCCGCCTCCATCAATCACTAACTGCCATCTGCCACACGGTAGGAAATGGCGCAGTATCTGTCTCACATATCTCGGTGAACACCTGAACCGCGCCGTAAGGCAAGGGAGGAAAGTGGGAGTGAAAGAAGAAAGAGAGAAAGAGGTACTTTATTGCGACGCAGCACTAAGCATCGGGGATATCCTGAATCAGAGTCAACAAGGCCAGCTGGTCCGTCAGCTGGTCCGAAGTTTGACAGTCCCGCCACGTCGGGGGAGGATGAACTGGCGTCACCACAGTCTGCTTAAGTCAGCGGCCCATGGCGGCAACACATTTTCTTTTTCTCCTTTTTAGTTTTTAAAACTCTATTTTCAGTTGAAGTGACCTGTTTCTTTTTATCAGAAGGTGGTGATCAATCGTTACAGGCAAGCTTCAGTTTTTCTCAGAATCCCTCGCTTTGAAAATAACAAAAAAATGTAAAACCGATGGCGTCTCCAACTTCATTCGCAGCAGTGCTAATATCATCTGCATCGCAGGTGAATAGCTGCATCGCCAGGTCAACAAGCGACAGGAAATAGATGAACGATTCAGCGAGCCGTCGTTCGTCCTGCGGGAATTTGTTCGCTGACACTGTTCTTTCTGATCGGGCTTTCTGCAAGAATGCGATGTTAACGTGAAAGACGAGGGGGCGGATGCAGATGGCGAGCATAAGTGCGAAGAGCCGTTATTATTGACGACAACAGCCTGTCGTCCAACTATTCACTAGAACTCGGGCACTTTCGCCTCAAAATTTTGATAATCATGAAACGCACTGGCCCTGCTCAAAGCAATGGAGATCTCTCTACCTAATACGTGGGCACCTCTTATTCATCTCCGTGTGTTTGTAATATATTCGATCCATTTGTTTCGATGACACTCTAGCGGGCATCGGGAAAGCAGGAATTTCCTTCGGGACGCCGCTTTCGCCACGATGAACTGTTGCATCGAAAATTACTTGCTTAGTGTGACGTCCTCCTGTGCAAACAGGACCCGGACGGTAGCAGCGAATACAAATACAAATATGTTGTTTGTTGTTGTGACTGAGAGAAGGATGAAAAGGAAATTGCACGGGCCTGCCTACTGGCTCGAGCCAAGCCACCACCGCTGCCACGTGCAGATAGAGGAGGGTTAAAAGATCAGAGGAAGGAGAGAGAGGAAAGGAAAGACGCGCGTCGCAGCAACAACTGCGTCCGCCGGAGCGGACGCTGCTCAAAAAGCGGCCGAAGCCGCGCTCGCCGAAGCGAGAACAGATACACCTAAATACAAATAGAAGAAGTCTACTGTCTATAGACCATTTCTATAAGGGAAGAAACAAGGGCTGATTAAGCGTCCGAGTAAGGTAGACACGCGACTCTCACATACCAACGTGACTATAGGGTCTTAAGCACGCGGCCCGTGGAGCTTTCTTTGTACGGCCCTCTAACTCAGAGGTTTTCAGTTATTGTATTCGAAAAACACGTCACTCGTTTCCCCCTTTACACACTTCAATGAACTGCTGCATAATAATAATAATAAGAAAAAGAAGAAGAAGAAGAAGCAGACGGGGAAGAAGAAGAAGAAGGAAGAGAAGAAGAAGAACAACAACAACAACAATAATAATCGTCGTCATCCTAACTATGTCAACTGCTGGACAAAGGCCACTCCCATATCCCATCTCTATAATTAACCCAGTACTGTGCCAGGATTAATAATACCCTTTGATGAACTGTACCAACAACTCGAGGTCCTCTTTGTCAATAGTTAACTCACCATGACAATCACCTAGAAACAGCCGCCGCGGTGGCTCAGTGGCTATGGTGCTCGGCTGCTGTCCCGAAAGACGCGGGTTCGATCCCGGCCGCGGCGGCTGAATTTCTTTGGAGGAGAAATTCGAGGCCCGTGTACTGTGCGATGTCAGTGCACGTTAAAGAACCCCAGGTGGTCGAAATTTCCGGAGCCCTCCACTACGGCGTCTCTCATAGCCTTAGTCGCTTTGGGACGTTAAACCCCATCAACCAACCAACCAATCACCTAGAAACTTTGAATGCAGCAATAAAAAGCGACAGCTAATTCAATGAAAAAAAAAAAAGAAACGCAGTTTTGAGCGGCCGCCTCCAGCTGATCTTCTGACTTATCCGCTTTGTTTTTTATTTAATTTTTCTCAACCTTTGCTTACATTACCTTTGTCGCTGCGGGCCGCGTTGCAAGGTGTGTTTGAGACCCTTGGTTTCGGGGGTCGCGGACTCCGTCTACCTGCAGCCGGGAAGTGCGGCCGCAGACTTTTCTTCGCCTGGTCAGCGGCGGATCAGCGAGTGCGCTGCTGGGTGACATCGCTTCCTGGTTGGTGGCCTCTGGGTTCATCGCCAGCACGTGCCGAGCGGGGAGACAGCTGCGACGGCGCACCGGGGCCTAATGAACCTCAACGGGCGCTGTGACCACTCCTGACGCGCGCCGCCAGAGCCAGAGACAGCGGCGAGCTCGCGCCAACAGGAAGCGGTCGGTTGGACCTCCGCGGAATTTCGCGAAGATGACGGCTGCCGCCGTTGCACGCGCGAAGTTCGCCGGTTGCGCAATGGACAGCTATAGGTAGGCCGCGCTGACGTCACGGTGAAAGCCAGACGCTGGTGGATGATGGCAGGACGTTACGTTTTTGTTGGGTGCGAGGGAATCCCAGCGCAGGTCTTCGCAGCCCTTCCGTGGTCAGGATCACAATAATCGTCATCACAGTGGTAGTTTAACTCTCAAGGGTCCCATTTGCACCTGGAGGAGACAACAAGAGGGTGGCTGTAGCGATAACGCTATTATATTTCTCCTGGTGGCATTCGCGTCTATGTGTAAATAGCTCGTCGCGGCTTCTTCGTGCAGTATATAAATAATGCACACACTGTTATTAAGTGGATTATACATCTCCCCGCGGTTGCATGATATCTAAAGAGTTCTAAAAGTGAGCAGAAACAAGGGTAGGGATAATGAAGTTTAATGTAGTGTAAAAAGCCTAAATAAAGAAAGAGAGAAGCCAACAGCCACAGAAACCAAGGAGCACAGGGGATTTTTTAAAATTTATTTATTTATTTTTGTGGCGTTGATCAAGTAAGAATATTCCTGAATATGTTGTCGCTTAAAGCTAATTGATCAGAAAAGCAGAAGAAAAAACAACCATATGCCGCCGGTGGGATCCGAAAGTAACTAACGTGAGGACCTAATACCGTTGTATTTTATTTTGAATTTGGATTATTACGGTTATAGGCTAAATTGACAGCAGATTCCTTCCCCCCTCCCCCCTCCCCACCCTCAGAGTTTATCATTCGCGATGCGACTTGGTGCGGTAGACAACAAAAATGAAATTGAATAACAGAAAACGATGACTATATTATACCGGACCCGTAATAGTCTCTAGGACAATATGTGTCTCGTACTACAAGGGGAGCAAATAGAACAAGAGCCCCATGTGACGAGTAGGAACGATTAGTGTACAACCTCTGCAGCCATCTTGACTCTGCTATGAATATTTGTGACTAGAGACGCGTTTCAGAGCAATTTGTTCTGAAACTTGCCGTTCAGCCCTTGTTTTCTATTAGGTCAATTACTACACGTGTGTTGGTCAAGGCATCTGGCGAGCTGCCCCGTCACCATTCCTAAAAATATAATTTTTTTCACTATCACCGCCATCATTTCATTTATAATATTTACTTATGACGTAACATTCTGTTGCGTCGCCTAGGTGCAACTCTAATTTCCATTTTAGCATATCGCATCACTGTGAGTTTGCAGATGTGGTGATTTAAACTGCCGCGCAGGTGATGAAAAATTAAGGAAAAATACGTGGTCACAAAAATGTGGGCCGTTTTAATAAGCAGTGATAAGGCGTCCTTGTGGGCAGAGCGGATCCTTGGCTGCTCTTCCAGTGCTGGGTTTACAGTACGGATGGGTATACTACGTGCTTTGTTAACCAAGCACTGTATAATTTCAAGGAAACCATGTTCCCACGCTGGAGCCTGCGCTAAGCACCGAAGCCGTCGTCAAGCATCCACTTCCAAGTAACTGAAGTTGATTAACTGGGCACTGGCGGGTGAGCTGCATTTTTTTATAAGTACGCATGAAGGCCCTTTCTGCAACAGCTTTCGAAGGTGCAGTGCCGTAATCACGCTTGTGCACTTTTCTTTTTTTCTCGAGCAAGCCGATGTCATTCCATTCTACCTGTTGCCGTTGCTCTTCGGACGAGCTCTGTTTCTGAGCACGTCGCGAAGAAAAAAGAAAAGGAGGGAGGATAGAACTGAATAGAAAAAAGGGAGGGAGGATAAAGAAAAAGAAGAAGAGGAGGAAGTCCAAAATGGTGTCAGATCTGGCTGCTCAGCAAATGTCGGAAGTAGCCCTCGTCCCTGTGTCTATCTCCCTGAGTCCGTGTCAAATTTTAAAACTTCTCGAATAACGATGGAGAAAGAAAGGGGAAAGGAGGGAAGGAGAGGCGCGAAAGATAAAGGAAGGGATGGAAGAAGGAAAGAAGAAACATAGCACCCTGTGTCACTTTCGTGATAAAGCAGGGTGAGGAAATGTAACACAGACATCGCTCTTATAGGTGACCGTGAATCGTAACACACTGAAAGCAGGAGACAAGAAGCACTGTTTAAAAAAAAATGTGCTCTCATATCTTAAGCTTCAGCAAGATTATGTGAATCTCGCAGTAGTGGTGTCGTCCTCATTAGCTTTGTCGAGTCCAAGTTCGAGAACGTGCACTGCAATCTCAGTACAAGAGTGTTGTCGGGCTTCGCACCCGTTAGAAATTTGTCCTCCACTGAAGGGGATTGAGCTGATACGAACTAGTGCTCTGCAGAAAGGCGCCGCAGTAACCAGGTCCCCCGCGACGGGTTAGAGGGCATCGTATACGTTTCGGCTCACCGGGTCACGCTGCAGAATCGCGACCACTCAGCGAGCAACGTGCGATGAGGTGAGAACAATCGCGGGCCCCATAAGCTGAAAGGAGGCGTGAAAGCTGCCTAGCCACGATCACGACGTCGTGAGAAAGGTAGACCTGAAAGCGTACAGTTTGCACGAGCGTAGATGATCCTCTGTGCTGGCGTCCCCATGACACAGACCCTGGACACGAACACGGTGTTTTGCTGTGCGAGACTGTCCCAAAGTATAGGAATGTGCAGGCTTTACAATTCCAACGCTGCCATTGATCTGACTCCCGTACTAGGGCCTGCATATCGTGCCGCTTTGCTGTGATGTGGGAGATGAAACAGAAATTAAACTTGTGGCTTCAGCTTCGGAAAGAAGTTGAGTTAAAGTGCGATATACGGGTCGGGTTGAATGAACTTGTACCCACTTCTCCCATCTCCCACCATGCGTTAAAGGTCAATAAAAGAGCATTATTCTAGCCATGGAGGTGACAAATAGTAAGGGAAGGATGGTATTGAGGACGTGTGAGCAAGGCCATGGTTTTTGAGTTTTAATCCTCCCCCTCCCCTTACCCTCAACTCTCATCTAAACGACTATAATTTTCGCGGTAAGGTGTTGCCGTGCCAAGTTGCAGAAAAAGTTTATTCGCTAAATAGCCTCATTCCGGACCACTTTTAGTTAAGAAGTTCTAAGCGAACATCCTGGACCATTGGTTGGGTGGCGACATATACACCAGGAGGAGCCGCCACCTTAAATAGATGATGAACAGCATACAAAACGCAGCTGTGTGTCGTGCACACCATATGGCTACAGCACTGAGTGCCGCGTGAGCTAAATACACCGTACTAATCGTCAGCAGAAGAAATCGTCGTTAACAGTCAGTACTAACAATTAACAGTGGTGGGAGACCTTGACGAAAGAAAGCGTGGCATAAGATGTCACGGCGGAAACCTGCGCATGCATGCGTGTGTGTATGCGTGGTCCGCATTGTAGCGAAGGGTGCGTCTTTCCGGAGCAACGACTTGAGCTGTCAACCTCCGCACGTACACGTAGGACGGGTGAAATAGATGCTTTCCATGGCAAGGGCAAAAAGAAACGGCATTCTCCATAGCATGCAGAACCTGTGGCACGGCGTCCCACGGTGCCTTGCGTGGTGTGCTAGAACCCCGTAAGCCGCGCTTTGTCACAACGTATAGCTGCGAATACCTTAATCTTCACTCAAAGGGGTACTGCCCCAGGTTTAAGACGTCATCTTAGTGTACGCTTAATTAGGTTTACATTGTTACAGCCTGTAATTAAGCAAGGAGCAGGAAGTATGAATCACAGCGTTTCTGGCTAACGCGGTGCAGTATCAGAGGCAAAGGCCAGGAAGCGTCGAAATATGAAAGACGGAAACTGGTTGCTTGCGTGGACGAAAGGAATCTACGCCTCGCATTCATCGCCAGAAGCGCGCACTTGCTTATGCAACAGTGCAGCGCGCCAGCGATGATGGAATTGCCGCCGAAGCTGCGGCTTTACTGCTCGCGATAACCTTGCGAACCTGCGCGCGGGAAAGAATGAAGCCATCCATCACAACACTGCGCGCCGCTTTTCGCCAGCTTTCTTTTCCGCCTTGGTGAGACCGGCTTGAATGGAGCAGGGTTCTACGAGAGCAGTATAACAGCAACAACAACAAACGCCACGAAGATGATGGCGGTGACGTCAACGCTGACATTATGCGGGCGGTCAGATAGATGTTCTGGTGGTGAGTCAAATCAAATCCGTATAGCCACCGCAGAGCGTTCGCCCCGTAGTAAATATACGAGAGACCCCCAGCGAGCTTCGATAAATAAAAATAAGTCCAAGGGTATGCGGGCACTTATCTACAGCGGATTTTCGAGAAATAACGAGCGAGTCGACCGTGCGGTTCGCGGGGGCACTGCATAGAGAACGAATCGGGGTAGAATGAGCAAAAAAAGAAAGAAGAATGTCGGTAATAACGGACGGAGATGCCGATGCAACGCCGATGGGCCGACTTTGTTTTTGAGAACTGGTTTTCTTTTATGGCCGGAAACCGCTGCGACGGGCAGGTGGGCGCGCATCAATTTCACGCCGGCACTGCTGCTGCCGCTGTAGCCGCAGCCGCGGCAGCTGACCTTTTTTCACTCGCGTTCGTTTTTTCCCACGATTTTCGAGAGCGTCCGCGCGTGCGTGCGTGTGGAGGCTTCCGGGCCGGGGCAACGGTGAATTCAAAGCATGCAGAAGCCCGGTTTCACAAGCTGCTAGCTGTGACGACGTAGATCTCACCAGGCCTGTTTAACCGATGTAGCTGACCAGCATTCCACGCTGACACGATTCGCGCAGGTCGAAAATCGCTTAAGGAAGGAAGGAAGGATAAGGAAGGAAGGATAAGGAAGGAAGGATAAAGAAGAAAGGAAGGAAGGAAGGATAAGGAAGGAAGGATAAAGAAGGTAGGAAGGAAGGATAAAGAAGGTAGGAAGGAAGGAAGGATAAAGAAGGAAGGAAGGATAAGGTAGGATAAGGAAGGAAGGATAAGGACGGATAAGGAAGGATAAGGAAGGAAGGAAGGAAGGAAGGAAGGAAGGAAGGAAGGAAGGAAGGAAGGAAGGAAGGAAGGAAGGAGGGAAGGAGGGAAGGAGGGAAGGAAGGAAGGAAGGAAGGAAGGAAGGAAGGAAGGAAGGAAGGAAGGAAGGAAGGAAGGAAGGAAGGAAGGAAGGAAGGAAGGAAGGAAGGAAGGAAGGAAGGAAGGAAGGAAGGATAAAGAAGGTAGGAACTGAACCAAACATCACCGTGCGCTCTACTCTGCCTAGTGTGCAACGACGAGCTAACTCTCATGGTGGTCTCTCAAAATTACGTGATACGTACTTCTGGCCACGGCGCAATAAAATAGACACATAAGCGACGAGTTATGTCGACTTGTTTTCGTCTTTATTTTCATCGTCGGTGCTAGGAACCGCTGCAACAGCTGTTTCGTGACTCTCGCATACCCAGAAATTCTTGACAAGTGCATTTTTCAATGGCAGGGTGCTCATCGTATCGTAAGATTCCACTATGACAACCGATATATCCGGAGATCGTCCCCCTGCAGGGTTGCATTTTTTTTTTTTTGCTATTAACGTTTTTGCTATCGTCAGAAATTTTCCCCGTCAGTTTTCAGTGGCAGTCTTAGCTACTCGATGTGAGTGATGGACAGACTTTTAGAGAAAAGTTTTGCGACGCATAACAGATATGAGCCATTACCTTCAATATTTCCATAGCAGTGCCTTAGAATATTCCACAGTTGCCTCACAATTAAAATCTATGTCGAGAATCCTAGACTTGAGAGGTTTATGATAAGGTTGTCGCTGGCTGCCGGCAGGAGGAGCCTTACATTGCTTTCGCCATGGCTGCATTTAACATAAATATGAGTAGTGGTAACCATTCAATCCATTATGCTGCATTAAGGCACGTGCTCTATCCCTGTGAGCAGGTATCACTTAGCCGGGACTGTTACTATGTTTTGGTACGGTTTCAGTGGCTTTGCCGCTGTATCTCTGCACCCAGTAGAGGAACGCCACTATCGGGTACTGGGTTGTAGCAGCGTGTACAGTCTTTGTCAAAAGTAACCAGGCTGCATGGTTTGCTTCTAGCTTGTATAGTGGAGCTCTCGTGACCTTCCTAAACATCAAAATTTGTTTGAAGGTAAGAAGACCCCCAGTCCTTACCTTTAACAACCATTGCAGTTTCACCGAAGCTGTAAGGGCTACACTGTACGAGCTAGAAGCAAAACATGCAGCCTGGTTACTTTTGACAAAGACTGTACATTTTTGTACACGAGCGCCCAAACGAATGAATAGCACAAATGAATTTTACTTTGCGCGCAAAAATGAATCATCCGCACACGATAGAACACTTTCTGGTGCCCACAAACATGGAATGGAAGGTTTAGTATTCTGAAATGACGACGAAATCACTCAATTGTTCACCAAGTATGCCATGCCTATGCTTGCTAATAGTGGTACTTCCAGAAGCTACACCATCATCGGTAGAATATGATAGAATATATTGTCTAGTGCCATAGGAATTCCAAGAAGAGACAACTAAAGCGACGGCGACGACTCGCATATGAGGGGCGTGGTGCTGAGCATTACAAAGCGAAGTTTTAGTATCCACATAGCTCGTCACAGCCACGAGTTTTCTCTCTTATCACTCCGACGTCACTCTATATCCCGTGGTTACCGGTCTAACAGGGACGCTGCGCCAATTGATTTTGTTTTATTGGTCAAAAGTCTCTTGCGCAGTGCACACTGCTTCGATTAATACGACGCACTTCCAAATAGAAAAATGAATGGTGCAATAGCTTTGCAACAAACCTTCAACTTTAACGACCTCGCGTTGGCACCGCAGGTTTTTCGTTATTACTGTCCTAATACCAGCAGTCGGCACTTATTAATGATCCAGGCTCAAGTCGTGCTACTTGCAGTGAAAGAGGTGAGCAGTGAGCAGCTGGCTTTCGGGGCGGCCGCTAGTCGTACATGCAGTAGCCCTTGTCACTCTCCCCCTCGTCCTATCCCGTTTCGCAAGGCAGGGACCAAACTGAAATCGTGCGCCATCGACGTTCCCTTCGAACGGGTCGCATCGGGTCGGGAGTAATTGCGCCCGTCGTCTTTTCCGGCCGTCCTTAGCGGGGATTTAGGCTTCTCAGCACGCGCCCGGCGAAGGCGACCAGTCACGAGCGCGCTTTCACGCACAGCGCGCAAAGGCCCGGTCGCTTTAGCTCGGCGCGCATAACTCTGCAGAAAGGCCGCGACATTGCTGTAGGTACGAGAGATAAGTCGAACGTGAAGCGGGAACAGCGGGCGAACCTGCTCGTTTCCAGAAGAGACGAGACAAATACCGGACCCTGTCTCCGCATCCTGGGGTGGAGGGGTGGCAGCGATGGCTGTACAGTACCTCCTTCCCCATTCCTCACCACTTGACCCATCAGACTGCCTACTCATTGAACGACTGAGTCATTAACTGCGACACACCTTGACGCCGACAGCTTTGGTATTGGGCGCCGTAAACTCTGGATAGTGCTCCTCATACACCTCCTGGTTTAGTTACTAATAGCGTACGAAGACTTGATGATGCGACCATGTGGTAAGGCTATACGGAAACGCAGACACAATTCCTTACACTGCTGGACAAATATATGCTATGGGCATACACTGGGCTGAAGCAGAATCAGGATTATTCACACAAACGCTACTGATATCGAGAAGGTTATGCAGGAGGAAGTTATCCTTGTCCGCCGACTATACTGGGACTTTCTGATAATGTAACAATAAAGGTATGTACATGGTTTCTCGCTTCCCATAATTAAAATATTACAATGTCATGCGTTCAGTAAAAGGTTTGTATGGGTAGGTGATAGCTTCGAATATTGTGGTGAAACATCTTGAGAACACAAAATAAAATCAAGCGTTAAATAATTGTAGGGGTTATAACACGCTTTATTTCGCGCCCCATACCAATCCCACAACGCGTTCACCCACGTGCGGTAATGTTGTCGTTTCTGTTATAACAGAATGGAAAGTTGGGTTAGTTTTTGTTCATGATGCAAAATGCCACGCCAAGATAACGATAAGCAACTTGGTGAATGTCGATGTCATATCCTCCCCGCCTTTCCGTCTCCATCTTCTTCTCCTACTCGACGTCATTTTAAGTACTTAAAAATGAATACGCATGTAGTGCTCCCAATTATATTAAGTCGCTCGCACTGAGGTGTGCGAATAAGAACAGACAGGCACCGCCTTAAAATACACGACATTTATGCCGTTAAATGTGCAGAGCGTTCTTTAACACGACGGCATCAAGGCAAGAAATCGGGCATCGTCAGCGGCATAGTGAGCGAAAAAGCAGGTGGCCCACCTGACTCCTAGATCACGTGTCCTTGTGACGTAATGGCAACCTGCCCTCCGGATTGGAAGCAAATGCAGTTAATTTAATGATTGGTAGCGAAAGGTTGCTCGGGAAGAGAAACATGGGTCTCGCAAACCCGCTGGCGGCTGTGTACGAAGCAGCCACCATCCGGGGCAGTGGTGCATCGCTAAACCGCTGCACCACTGCTCCAGGAGTGGAGTGAGGACTCCCAGGGATCCATGAATGTAAAGTAGAGGATGACCAACTCCGCATATATATGGGCATGTAGGCAGAACCTGGGCGACGGAGAAGGAGTACATGTTCAGGAGCGATCTGTAATGCTATCGTACTACACCCTTAAGCGTAGGTTAAGTTTTATGTGGTGGGAAAGAAAGAACAGTGCCCATGTCTACGAAGTGGTACGCAAACAGGATACCTGACTGCTGAAATGACACATTAACACTATCGAGTCGCACCCTTAAGCTTTAGTTCCCACTCGTTTTTTTTTATTTACATGAACACATAATGAGAGGTTGGTGCCAAACAGTAGCGTGGTTACTTCTTTTCGACGGGAGGGAACAAAATCCTGCGCGACCACGTTAACAACATTACTGTACTGGATGGCGCTTATCAGCTGAGCCGGGATATATTTACCCCGGGTATTTTGATTCAGTGGCTATATCGAATACACTGGATATCCCCTTGAAAATCCTGTGTAAAATTATGGGAAAGTCGTGCAGTATGTCGAAGTCCAATTCCTCCGGTCATTCGACTAATGGAACTGCGCGGGGTGCCCCTGAAAGTGGAGATTCTCCTAACGCCGCTCCTCGGTCACTTTTCGCTCGCGGAGACGGGTCGGATGTGAGGCCTTAGACACCTGCTGGAAATGCTAGCACCGTGAAACCTTGTGGCGAGGTGAAGGCGTAATGGGCTTGAGGTGGCCTTCGATTTCTTCTACGTGTTTTTCACGCTACACTGCTGTCATGCGATGAAGCTAACCTAACTAAAGCCCAAAGGCGACTCTCGCCTGGCTTGCTTGAATCGCTTCGCTGCCGAAGGCGTAGCGGAAAGCAACTGTACCTTTATTTTAAGGAGCGCTTATTCTATTTATAGTGTACGACTTACAGGATTAGGAATCTCATGATATGCAGTTGTTTTGAAGAACAGTTTGCTGCGAATTTGATGCGAAGCAGTGCATACCTACCAACACCTAGCGAGTGGTTCGCTGCCAGCATGGCGTCACTAGCTCTGTGCAGTGCGCTCTTGCTTCTATGCTGGAGATATGCTTTTCTACTAACATTTTTTATATATCGAATTGTCGATATATCGAACTATTCGATCATTTTTGAGTTCGATAAATTGGAGATCCACTGTATTCTTTATGGAGCCGTGGTCACGCTGCTTCGGTGGCGTAGCTTTGGTGCTGAGGATTGATTACATAACAAAAGAAAGAGCAACAGGCTTCGAAGAAAGATGCCAAGATCTTCACAACGCCCACCTTAATAAAAAGAAAAACCAATTGAAAACTTCCATTGCACATATTGGGTGGTGCTTTATGGGCTTGTGACCTGGCGTCCCGAGTCTGGTGAACTACACTCCTGTATTTTAACGCCCATGGACACATTTTGCTCAAGTGATCGATTCGTATCTTCAAGGAGCTAGATGCCACACTGATTTATTCTATAAAAGCGTATGATCGTGTCGTACACTATAATTTAATCGACAGGCTCTGTGCGGTCAGCATTAACTGTGGTGTAATAAAATGCATAGGTTATCATCTCACAGGTCGTAGGCAATATGTAGAAATAAACGGTCTTAAATAAGAACGACTAAACCAGGAGTGCCAGTAAGGCTCTTCGCAGACGACGATGTGCTGTACACTACACTAAGTACACAAGACGACCAAATCAAACTTAATTCTTCTTTAAGTAGCGTTGTCAGATTGTGCGAATCATGGGAAACTGAACTCAATGTCAATAAAACTTCTTTTATCCCATCCACACGTAAAAAGATACCTCTCGATTTTTCTTGCAATTTATAGGACCTAGCATAATGAGGATAGATATGGTCAATGGTCAAATATTTAGGGGCCATATTTGCCCATAAATTAAGCTGGGAGATTCATATAGCTAACGCGTGTGCGAAAGCGTTCAAACAGCTTGGATTTCTTCGCAGAAAACGGTCAGCAGCTCCTCCTCATGTAAATCTAACCACCTGTTTTAGACGCATCGTTGAGTACAGCAGCATCTTTTGGAATATCAATTTTAATTTAACAATAACTAGAAAAAATTCAACAAAAGGCAGTTCAATTCATTTTTTCTAGGTACTCACGCAAGGGCAGTGCAACTTGTCTACGTGCTCAAGCGCATATTCCTACACTTGCTTGCCGGCGACTCGTGGCTTCTATAAAACTTCTTTTTGTGCTTTGTAACAGTGTAATTAAAGTTGATAAATAATGAGTAAATTAGTGCTTGTTTTAATTTTTCAGGGTGTATTAATCATGCAAAGTGCATCAGGCTGATGCGAGGCGTAGCTAATTTTTTACTTTTGACTTAGAAGCGTGGAACAGTCTGCTTCGCGAATTGGTGGACAACATCTCTCTCGATCTCTTCCTGGACAACGTATAATCAATTTTTGAAAGACAAAATATCCAATAAAAAGGTGCTTTGATGCTCCAAGTTATTTCTGCAGTGCCTTTGTACTAGTGTGTTCAGTTCATTGTATTTCTTCTTAGTTTTCTTTCCTAGTGTTTTTGATGCAACAAATGGATTGTGTATCGCAGTGCGCATGTCCATTGATGGTAAACGCTTTCTTTGTATTTTTGTCCTTTCACCCTCCTTGTAACCATCCACTGCGCGCATGTTCCTCCTTCTCGTATGTGAGACCCGATATATAATTTATTGGTCTGGTTTATGGGGATTTAACGTCACAAAGCGAATCTGGCTGTGAGGGATGCTGTAGCGAAGGGTTCTAGAAATATCTACCACCTGAGGTTCTTTAACCTGCGCTCACATCGCACAGTACAGAGGGTAAAACACATATCCAGAACGACTGAACTGTGTGCTTCGCAGCTCCCAAAGCCGATGCGACCAAGAAGGAAAAAAAATTACGATGAAATCCTATGAGATGCTTACATACGAACAATTTTTAACCAAATGTCATCCCTAGATATTGCGTGTTCGGTCCAAAACACGCCCAGAACGTGTTCTAGACGAGCGTTTTGTCCTCTGTACACGGGCGTCTAGCATTTCGCCTCCATCGAAATGCGACCGCCGCGGCCGGGATCGAACCCACACCTTTCGGGTCAGCAGCTGAGCGCCATAAGCACTGAGCCACCGTGGCGGCTTATATAACATATTTGTTGCATAATTGTCCCACTTTTTTTTTTACCCACTCCTGTAACAGCCTGTTTCAGGCTTGCGGTATCCTTAAATAAAAATATAAAGTAACTGGTATCTTTTTTGTTTCCAAGTTTATTGAATATGTTAAATGTGTTCATGTGGCGTTGTGAAGCAAAATCAAGGGTCGTTTAGGAGGCTGTTCGTGTTCGCTTTATCACCCGTGAAGCTCTCGCACTATTTATTTTGCCTACCGAAAACTAGGGGATAAAGGTATTCACAAAAGGCATTCAGAATTATCATGTTTAGATGCTAATGATCCGCTGGGCTTCTGAACACAGCCCACACGTCGTAACAAAGCGCAATGTGCGAACGTAGATTCTTTTGCAGCTTAAACCACCAGCGCACTCTGGTAATCTTGGTTGAAGCCTCTCTGTAGTTCTCTCTGTATTACTTTCACTGGCACACTTTACGCATTAAAAGAAAGATTTCGGTGTGGATTATGGGGGCTTAACGTCCCAAAGCGACTCAGGCTATGAGGGACGTCATAGTGAAGGGCTCTAGATATTTCGACCACGTGGGGTTCTTCAAAGTGCACTGACATCGCACGGTACACTAGCCACTAGAACTTCGCCTCGATCGAAATTTGACCGCAACGGCCGGGATCGAACCCGTGTCTTTCGGGTTAGCTGCCGAGCACCATAGCCACTGAGACACCGCGGCGGCCCAAGAAAGATTTCGTCACTTCTATGTCATTTTAACCTGTCGTAAATAGGAGCGCAAAGTGAATAAAAATAGCGGGGGGAAGTGATGCTCTTCGTCGTGTTTTCAGGTCTCAGAATCGCCATCGTCGTGGGGTACAACACGGTTTTTGTCTAATTTGAACTTTTTTTTTTCGTTCTTCCTGGAGTGGAGCGCACGCCTTTCCACATTCTCACACGCTTTCCCAGTAACGTGAGAGCACGAGTACATAGAGCTGCCACCCTACGTCCCTCTCCACGCACTGTCATTCATCCGCATCATATTTCATCTCGGTGCAGCGGACGTGACGCCGACTAATCGCGTTCGGACGCTGCAAGAAACGCCAGAGGGAGCGCAACACGCAAGCACTGTCGCTAACAACACGCGCCGCCGGCGGCACGAGAAGGAAAAGTGAAAGTAAAGAAACAATAGGAAAGTAAAGAGAGGAGGAAGAGACACGCTCGCGCACGCCGACAGAGTCTACTCCCATACACCCACGGCCCACGATGCTGACCCAGAATTCCGGCAGAGAGTTGCGGCGGACTCGCCTTGTCCCTGAGCCGCAAAGCGAGCGAGCGCACCCCTGCTCCTCCTCCTCCCCCTACGACGACGACGAGCCACCGCACGAACCATAATGAACAAGCGAGGCCCTGCCTCCGGACTTGTATTCTTCGCTCGTAGCATCCTTTTCTCGCGGGCGAGCGTCCACCGAGCCCGCCGCCCGTGTCCTTCACGCACACAGGCGGCGAGACCAATTTTGCGCGGGGGATCACTACGGCGCAAGAAAGACGAGCCGCTCGTCGTCTCCTCGGCTGCGCCGGGGTCCCCGCCGGCGTGGCCCGAAACGTCGCGCCTTTTCCGGACGGCGCTTGCGGATGCGCGCGTTCTGGGCGGCCGAGGTCGCGAGTCTACCGCGTCGCGCAGCCTCCCCCTGGGAAGATGCCAGCGTTGTCTTGTCTTGCCAGGAAGGAGGAAGGCGCGAAAGGGGCAGTTGGAAGCCGGGGAGGGAGAGTGGGCAGGTATGCTTGACCTTTGAACCAACGCAGCAGCGTCGACTTTCTTTCTGTGTTTCTTTCTTTTAGGAGTGCAGACGTTGCCGCTGCGGTTGAGTCATGGCGCGATGCTCTGCGTGTGTCAGCTGTTTCCTAATGAAGTTAGCTTATGTGTTGATGACAAAGTTGCGGTGGAAAGCGCCGTTTTCCCGCTTCTACCAAAGCGCTAAGTGGATGCACTTCGCAAGGAAGTTTTGGTCGGTATGCCGCTTCAGTTGGTTTATGATTTATTGGATGTGTGAAATAAAGTAACGAAGCGACGGTAGAAGTTACTTTGACGGTTATATGAATTTTGGCAAGGCGACGAACTCAGCATGCCTGAACCACGTACGGAGAAGCGATGGAGAAAAAGCAAGCAGAGGGAAAACGTGGGGCGACCTCCGCCTTGTCTGGCAGGCTGCTTGAAATGCGTTCGATGATGTTGCCTTCTTACTCGGGCAAAGCGCCGCGAGCCAGGTGTCATCGATAAGATGAAGAATGTGTTGTTCACCATGAATGCTGGCAGTACCTGGCTCGCGGCAGGCGGGGCAGTTCTTGGAGCAAAACAACTCAAGACATAAAGTATACCTCTTTTTTTTTTAAATTAGGTTTAGAACAGACTTCTAGAGTTAGCAGAGTCATTGATGGCGCCGGTGTTGCACGTCGTGCCAGGTTATTAGCAAGCAATATTATATGTTATGGCTTGGCATACGGGGTTTGACGTCCCTGTGCGTAACGCGGGCAATTAGGAACGCCGTAGTGGAAGGCTGCAAATTAATTTCGGCCATCTTGGATTCTTTAACTTCCACTGATATCGCACAGTACACGGACACCTTGCATTTCGCTTTCACCTAAACGCGGCCGCTGCGGCCGGGATCGAACAAGAGTCCTTGGGATCAGCAGCCGAACGCTCTAAAGAGTGAGTCACCGCTGTGGGTACAAGGGTGGGAACTGGGACTTAGGTGACATGAGCAAAAAGCTGTAGCCATTCTACCGTTTGCATAATGAGTGGGGGGCTTTAGTCTCTCCAAAATGAGAATCGAGATCTGCACTGACAACAAAGCTTCGATACGTGTTCCGCCTCTCGTAACTTGAACGACTGGTTAGATTACGCACCATGCCCCATGCTCTACACGCAATCGGCGCCTGTGCTCTGTGCTGGTGTCATTCTGGAAAACTCACCTGCGCGTAAAGCTAACCCCCACCCTTTTCTCTGCACGTGGGCATGTTACTACATCGCTTTCTGCTTGCACGTATTCGCAAGAGATCGTGAAAAACCGAAATTGAAGTCGAAGCAGGGTAATGGCACGGCAGGTCGTAGGTAGCGTTTAATATCGCGACTATCCCCTCAAAATAGCCGTTGTGAACAGAGTAGTGCCCGTTTCTTGAGCCAACAATACAGCGACCCCGGCGGGTGCGGTTTGACTGTGCTTGAAAGAGAATGCCTCCTTGCGATGGAAGCCAGCGCATGGCGTGTTGTAAGTCGCAGGCATTGCAGACCGAGGAAGTGGTGGGGGGTAACGCTGCAGTGGGAAAGGCAACAGTGGGGAGGGGGGGGGGGGGGGGATAGACAGGGAGAGGTATAGCTCACGAATCAAAATAAAAGAAATGAGGTTCACCAAACAGCTTTCATTGAGGCCTTTCGTGCAGGTCTTCTTTTTTTTCTGTGGCGTTTATCTTCGTAGCTTCATCCTCTTTTGTCTATAGTTTCGGGGGGCTTGTGTCCGAGCGACCGAGCACGGCCCGGGAACCCGCTGACCCGTCTGGCTGCGGAGACGAATGAACGGGTTTGAGGAGCCGCCAGTGGCCCCGGAGCGCACTGCTTCCTCGTACGACGATGCACCCTTCTCTTTCCTTTCCTCCTTTCCTTCTTCCGCTCTGCCTCCGGGTCTGCGACTTGCGTTCTATTTGCTAGTATTGCGGGCCATCGATGAATTTGCAGTTTTGACAGCTGAAAAAATACATCTTGTTAGGAAGGATAGCTTTGGCTATAGCTTTCGAAGCCTACCGAAAATTAATGTTCACGCCACACTCAGGAGTTCCTCATGAAAAAGTAATTATTTATTTATTTCCGCGTTGCAATCAGTGAATACACGTAACGCTAACTAATTCACTAAAGAGTCCCCAAATTGACCGCTTTAATAGTAACACCGTCATAATAAAAATTGCCAACGGCACTTAAGACTGTTTACGTGCTTTGAATGCGAAGACATTGGTTTTGATTTTATTTATTTTTACTTTAAAATTTTCCCCTTCCTATCTAATGACGCACCTATTCGTTAGCATACAGTCGTAAAGCAACGCATATAATAGGTTCACCTCTGTTCGCCCAGAGCAACGCGGTTTCGTAGCATAAGGGTTTCGTGCTCGCCTCGCCGTCCAAAGTCCTGGGTTTTATTAACCGCACCTTCGGTTGGTTTGGTTTATGGGGTTTAACGTCCCAAAGCGACTAAGGCTATGAGAGACGCCGTAGTGGAGGGCTCCGGAAATTTCGACCACCTGGGGTTCTTTAACGTGCACTGACATCGCACAGTACACGGGCCTCTAGAATTTCTCCTCCAAAGAAATTCAGCCGCCGCAGCCGGGATCGAACCCGCGTCTTTCGGGTCAGCAGCCGAGCACCATAACCACTGAGCCACCGCGGCGGCTACATTAACCGCACCTTCGGAGGAAATCTTATTTTTCTTTGATGCCACGGGTGACGTCATCTGGCATTCGGGAGGCCACCGCTACTGGTCAACGCCGCCGCCGGGTTTTGTTGCTAATGAGCCATATAGGACTTACGCAATAAAATTTGCGGACTTCTAGGCAATGCCCAGCCTGATTTGGCGATAGCACAAGAATCTCGCCAGGGTCCACACGTATGACCTAGCGCTACCACACATGCCTCAAGCACGAATCTAAACTGATCAGTCATGATTTTCACGTCTCGTCGTTTGAATTTCGAGCCCAGGTAGTTCGCAGAGAGCACACGAGGTCTCCGAGGCCGCCGCCATGCCGACTAAATTTCTTGGCGAGCCGACGAACTCTTTAAGCTGTCGCTTAAAATTGTTTAACTTATGAATGAGTCGCTGTTGCCTCTGTAACACTAGAAAGCAATGACGGTAATTTGAACAGGTCATGGTTACGTACCCGCAACGTCGCGGAAATGCAAAATAATTGATCTGCATAAGTGAATTGCATGGTTATTGATTTTGTTCAGTCAGCTAACTTTAGTTATCAGAGTTGTCTTTGAGAGTTTGAGATAAGATATAGTGGTCCTCATTTATTTCTACGAAAAAAGCTCGAGAAATATGTTATGCATGCAAGTCCCTTCTCTCTGGCAGCTCAGTTAGAGAACTGTCCGTAAATCCGCCCTTGTGTTGAGCAGGCGGATAGCGCAGCCTAATCGCTACGCTGCAGTCTTCCATCAGTGTGCGTGAAAATGACCATGAACTAGTTTATTTCTAATTCAGTGAAGGACAACAGACAAGTTTCGTCGCGAGATGGAAGTTTCAGATAATTTTGGAATATCTAGGAAAGCGCATCATTCTATATCTTGCCATAGCACCTTACCTCGAATCAGCATCTGAAGCGTCAATTCCCCACCGGCGCTATCGGAGCAAAGCAAACGATCCTTTGCAAGGGCGACGCACGCTGGCTGTTCCTAATTGAAACAAAATTCAAATCTCTGCTCACGGCAGAATGAAATACGCGAGGTGCAAATCGGAATCCGTAAGCAGGATGTAAAAATATTCGCAGAATGCTCGGAGGAGTGCTCTTACACCGACCCCTACACGGAAGAGATACCTTACCGTGTCGCGTCCGAGGGAGATTACAGATTTTCAAGGATCGAAAGACTCGCTTCGTGCTGACACGCGCCCGCATGGCTATGGGCTGATTCCGCCCCTGAATGCGTACGCGAGCGCTCGAACTCTGTTCGGCCTCGCGGGGCCAAAATTACGGCCGCGCGTTAATCCCGCGGCCGGTGGAGCCGCAAGGACGCCTAATGGCGACCGATTATCCTTATTATGAGCTGTGATCCCGTCCCGAAACGCGCGTGCCTCTACGGGACGACCAGAAGAGGAGGAGGGGGAGCAGTGATCCCCGCGTGCTCGGCGGACGCTCCGATGCCGCGGACACTCGCTACACACGCGCCTTTCGCAACGCTCGCCGATGTAGATCGGCAGATGTGCAACGCACGGCACGCCGGCCGGGGCATCTAGCGTTGGTATGGCGGGAATTATGCATGGCTTCAAGTTCGACCGAGCCAGCCTAGGACACGAGCAAGCCCGTGTGTGTGCTTGTGCGTGTTAGTGTGTCCGCGCGGGTGTGTGTGCGTGTAAGTTTCGGGGCCCATCTCCTCCGCTTATCGAGCACGATCTCAACGAGATATCGAAACTCACCAGCGGCCACTAGCAACTGCGAAGCGGCCATTGCATACGCGGCCGCCGGACACGTTCTTGAACTGATCGATAAAAGTAAACAAAACCGGGTAAATAGATTAACGGCCGGAAAGAAGGAGGAGTGGGGTGAACGGTTAACTGAAAGGTGAGCGGAGAAACCCGTTCAACGAAGGATTGAGATGCGACTCCGAGCACTCTCCGCGTAAGCGGGAGTGTGGAGCGTTTATTCTTTATTTCATGTTTCTCAATTTTTTTGGTAGCCGGCAGGTGGCCCCTCGGGCTTTAAGAGCGCTGCACGATGAGAGACCTTTCCGCAGGGTCAATAGGCGAGCTGCCGCTGAAAACTGGAAGCGGCGCGAGAACGCGTGTAGAGAAGAAGAAAAATGAAATTAGGAATTTGTTGAGCTAGAAAGGCGACATGTAGGCCAGGGTTTTGAGAATGAACGACTCCAACGGCGGCGGACACGTGTGCCGCGAATCGCCACGGGAAGCGGGAATCGCCGGTGCATCGCTCGAGGGCCCAGAGTGAACAAGCTCCCTATATATGTATAAAATGCCGCGACCGAGAACAGTGTCTTTTTTTTTTTTTTTACAAACGAATATATTAAAATTTATGGGGATGTGTTCAAGCTCAGGAAGTGCTGACGGTAGCGCTTCATCGCTTTTGTGCGAATTCGAAGTTGCACCACCATCGCCGCAGTCCTCATCATGCCACGAGCTGACAAAACTTCACTCTTTGTACTCCGAGGGCGGAAACCTTGGCGTAGCTGCTGCGCTGCGATATCACTGCACATGAGCAAGTAAAAAAAAAAAGTTCAGTACTGAAAGCACTGAACAAGCACTGGAAACGCTGGCACTCCAATCGACAGGGCACTGCAAACATTGCACAGGATACACAGAGCATGCATGTGAAATGAAAAACGAACCGTGAATGAAAATTCACCTCGTACAAAGGCTTAATAATTCTCCCAGGTGTCGGTCTCTTCAAAAAGGGAATGCTCTTACTGCAAATAGCACGCTTTTGTATGTTGGCCGTACCCGCAAAATCTTTTGAAACGACAGGGCATCCACTGTCTACTACGTGCATGTTTTTCGATAGGGCTCCTGCCAGGATTTAAAGGGCTCTTGGCAGTGCAGAAGAAACTGCTCGATGCCATCTATCGAATCCTTATAAGACCCCGTTTCACTCTTAGTCTTCCTTATTTCACGCAAAACACGCTTCCTGTAACCAATGCCGGACACAGTCTACCTATTTCTACGTCAACTGAGCGGCTGACCTTATTTTTTTTTCCGAACCAATAAAAGTTTATTACATTATTACAAAATGAAATTATACAAACAATGTGCAGCAAGAGCTCCGTGCGTATAAAATGCATTCGCACTTCTCATTGGGGCGTTGGCGGGTAAGGCGAAGTGAGTGCTCCGGTTAGCCTGATAGAAACGATCCCTTTGGCGCTATTGTCCATCCTAATTTCTGATCAATTTCGGGCACAGAGTTTTGATTAAGACGGCATATGGGGGCATCGTGAACCGTTTCTCACCAGTACTTCGTAGATGCAGGGCTGAAAGTAAGGTCTCAGTTGCATACCTGAAATCGTGCAACCTTCCTCCAAAGTTTGCATTTTTAGTCTCAGTTTGGAGAAGTTCCGTGGGACGTAATAAGCAGTCCTTAGCGGAAACGAACCTCGTCAGTGGGCATTTTTCATCTCAGTGCCAAATAATTACGTGCAAAGTATACACATCTGGAAAACATTTTGAAACGTTGACCCCATTCAGACATGAGTACGTATTCCATTGCGGCCGAAGGTGTCATGGTGTCGCTAGAGAGGAATCTGAACACCATACGAGAAATCGCAGAAGACAGTGCCATGAACAGACGACATCATTGTTTTCGATTTACACCTGTGCACACAATTAGGTGTCTATATTGATATTTAAGTAGCACATGAGTAATAAAATTTATGACCGCGAAAGAACAAAAAATGACGTAGTTTTATAAGCTAAAATTCAAACGACTGTGAGGCAAGCTTTTCTAGAATTTTTTTCTTCGAAGCAGCATAACACATTAACAATCGCTTGGGCCTTGTTTACTTAATTTTCTATTCTTGCATTCACCAGTTGCACAAAGTCTTCATCACCATTGTCATTGACTGCAAATTCCCCCCAAAACGCGCGTCGACTGTCTACCATTCTGCCTTACACGCCGGCCGTTTTCAGACGCCAGACAGAGATGATTTCTCCCCCGTTTCTAATTTAATCCTTTCATCGTGCGCTGAAAGCAGATATTTTTAGAAATTTGTACTAGACTCTAGAGGCCTCCCACTAAGTAAATAAAAGAAGTAAATAAAACCGTGCACAGTTTTATTACTGGGCAAATAGCGCGCGTTATTAGGAATTCGTAGGCTGCGCCTTACCACCATGTGTTCACCTTTTCATGAGCTAGAATTACGTTTGGCTGCTTCTTGCCTCTTCCCTGTCTTTCCATTCTCTAGATTACATTCTCATCATATCATGTGTTGTCTCAAGTTTTTTTTTACATGTGCTGAATAGACGCTCGCATGCTAACCAAGGAGAGGTGTACGTGTTTCGGAACATTCCTTTATAGCACGGAGAAAAGGATTCTGGCTCAGACGAGGTTGTCACCACCGACGAACAAGTGCGAGTTTAGCTTGGAATTTTAAAACAAGAGCAATTCTACCTGGACTCACTCCAAAAACAGTCCACCGTAACATGGCCATATTGGATGATATGAGGCACCCCATATAGGACGCGAAACTCGCCAATACAGCGTTCACATAAAATTCGTACTTGAAGAAAAATTCAACCTGGCCCGGAAATTGAGCCTGGGTACCCCTTGTGTAATGGAGGCAACTACCCACTAACCTAACCTGGTCGGCTAGCAACTGGTAGGGCGAGACCAAACTGACATTTAATTCGGAATTGAAACGGTGTTAGTGCAGCGCGTTTAGGAGGATCCCCAGAGATGGTGTAGAGTTGAAATCTGGGAGCAATAACTCATTAGCAACTACTCAAACGCACCCCTGTATATGGTAGCCAGAGTAAACTTCATAGAGAGAGAGAGAAAGGAATTTTAATGAGGGAAAGGTGGAGAGGTCGGCCGGTGGTAACATGGCCCTGGCCTGCTACTCCACACAGGGGAAAGGGAAGAGGAGGAAAAGGAAAGTGCGAATGAAGGCTGATGATGGCATAATACAATTAGTTTCACGGGTGATGTCTGCACAC